>NC_137879.1:38349758-38409758 GCF_963924005.1 Protomyctophum bolini
GATATAGACTGTCACGATTTGACAAAGTCAATAGACCTTAACCCATTCTGAACGGGAACCCATTTTGGTGTTATAGCATCATGTCGTGCTTTAGCTATTGAAAAATAGCAGATCTACAAGCTCATAGCGCGCCACCGAGTGGCGCGCTACGAGCTTGCAGGTCTGCTATTTTTGAAAAATCGAAGAACGACTGTGACATTTTTAGAATCTGTTCTCAGGTCAGAATGGGTCAATCAGACCAGTGTGTGGTGTCCCAGTGGAAACCTTGTATGAATCTGATCTCAGGTCAGAATGGGTTAAGCGGTATATGAAACAATTATACCCGCGACCTTCTCGCGAGCCCTGGCAGTATATCTGTCACAGCTGCGCTCTCTGTCGCCCCGGAATACTCCCGAGTCTTGTCAGAAGGCAAAGAAAAATAAATAACAAAATAAAAAGAACTGAAGCTGGAAAAAAAAGCAAAAAAACTCAACTAAACCAAAAAAAATATGATGAATTGCTGACGAACATGAATGTGTGAGTTTATAGACAGAGGACCAGTTTTATACCTATAGCTGCTGACTTGCTGGATTGTGCAGAACCGTCTCTTTTCGTCTTCAATCTTTCTGTTGCTGCTGTATAGGACTACTTTTGCAACCGAGCATAAAATGCTCGGTCTTTTACTTATTGGATCTCTTGTCCACCAGTCCCTCGCTATCACTTCAGTCGTTTTTATTCACTTTTCCTAGGTGGTATAAAACGGTGGTCGACCAAAAAAAAATCTGTTATAGTTGCGTTGGTCGACGGTATCAACACTAAATTGACGAATAGGAATGCGGTTGCACTTACAGTCGGCGTCCAGGATGGCGCGGATGGTCCTGGCCAGCTCCCTGGCCTCCTGGGCCAGCGCGCCGCTGGTCCATGAAGGACCCCTCCTGCAGCGTCCTGTAGGGGGCGCCGAAGAACCCCCGCCCACCACCTGCACGTCCCCCGCACAGCTGTGCATGGAGAGAGAGAGAGAGAGAGAGGTAGCAGTCAGTCTATACCGCTCAACGCACTATTTAATATTTTTCACAGAATCAAATGTTTTATGATCACCATTACCCTGGATGGCTTTGGATTCTATAGGCTTAAAATATTTGGGGACACAGTATCACACAATGACAAGTCCTGAAGTTTTTAATACACACACACAGATAATATATTCCAGTATTGGACACGACGCAATGGCGACCAGAAGACATGAGACACGGGTGAATCGACAGAATCAGAACAGTATATATAGGAACACGACATGCAACTTGTGTCATTGTGCTATGGGCGGCAGGGGGTAGAGATTGACCGAATGGCAACCTGCAAAGGTTGCCAGTTCGAACCCGTGGTGTCGAAGTGTCCTTGAGCAAGACACTGAGCCCCGATGTGCTGGTTGGTGCATGCCTTGCATGGTTTCCTCCCGGCATCTTTGTGTGATGAATTCCTGTTCTGTTCTTTAACTACATAGAAGTGTCTATATTTGTATGTCTCTATATGTTTTGATAAATTGAACAATGTGGACCCTGTTGTAAACAAGTGTATAATGCTTAATTGGGTCGTCCACTCACAGTTAACAGTCTCTGTATTGAGTTTGTGCTTGAAATGTACTGTCATTCTACAAACTGTTAATAAATATTTCAATCAATCCATCAAAAAAATGGGTGAATGTAATGCACAATCTCTGTATAAAGCGCCTGGGATAAAGGTGCTATATAAGTGCACCATTTACCATTGTTTACATATATACGTCGTCAGTCTCTCTCAGTGGTTTTGACCTCTTCCGTGTCGAGGCACGATACTCAGTCATTCCGCATTTGGGGCCAAGGACCGCGCCATTTTGATGAGATTCATAGCCTCTCAGACCCAAGCGTCGTTTGATAAGATTGTGTCCGCGATTCCATGCTGTATTGATGTGGTATACACCATAGGTGAGATATATACAGGCATGCGTCAAGTGGCTGACAGCCATGGCATCTATGCTTTAGTGTATCAGTACTGTATGTCCTTAGTATACGCAAGAGTGACTCAATACATTTACTATAGGGTCAATCAGATACTGTACATCCATCCATCCATCTTCAACCGCTTATCCGTAGTCGGGTCGCGGGGGCAACAGCTCCACCTAGAGTGTTCCTAGACTTTCCCTCTCCAGAGCAACATTAGTAACTTCCTCCTCCTGGGGGGATCCCGAGACGTTCCAAGGCCAGTGCAGTCGATGTGTTCCCTCCGACTGCGTCTTGGTCTGCCCCCCCCGGGGGTCTCCTCCCAGTGGGACGTGCCTCGAGGACCTCCCTAAGGAGACGCCCGAGAGGCATCCTATAGTGGAGGAAAGTAAGTAGGCCTACTACTAGGAAAACCATTGAGTGCTGTTTTCACCACTGGACTGTATACACAGCATGGCCCTTATTTATCAACACGGTGTATAGGGGAGAGCCGGGTCAGTTGTGCGGTAGGACGGTTTCACCTCGGACTGGATACCATGCAACACCTTTTCGTCGTGTATTTCCCGGTGACGTCATTCGATTCCACAGCGCCCGAAAGCCTCGCAGACAAAAAAAAAATCAATTTCCGCCAAAGATTGACCCAGCTATAGAGACCCTTTTGTGTTTTTGCACGCTTTAAGTATAGTGGAGACTGGGGGAGAGACAGGTCGGTTGACGCGCATTTTCCTAATTCCCTCCCTGCAAACAGAGACTAATTCATTTCAAGTAACCAAACTTTTTTGTGAACAAGATACACTTGTCCTCTCCCATTACCCCGAGTGTTTTTTTTAATTTTGGTGAAACGAGTCGGACGCAATCGGCAAAGCAAAGTGATCTCGCGCTCACTTCCGCATCTTTCGTCCTGCGTCCTCCTTTCGTCCTCCTGAGCGCGAGATCACTTTGCTTTGCCGATTGCGTCCGGCTCGTTTCACCAAAATTAAAAAACACTCGGGGTAATGGGAGAGGACAAGTACTATGACACGGGTCCGCTATGTCGCGGGTCCGCTATGTCGCACCATCTTGAGGATCAATGCCACCACAGTGCAGTAGGTGGCGCTACAAAGTGCCAGACATTGTAGACACAAAGGCTGGCGATCACTTCCGGTTCAAACTAGAACTTCCGGAAGCTTTTTCACGCCAATATTCCAGAAAAACAGTGTGGGAAGACCGTGGCTAAAACGGAAGCAACCCGAGTGTTTCTAAAATGGAAAACAATGAGCCTTTCTCGTAGGCCTATATCGATATTAAACGCCTTAGAATGAGTATACTCGTCCTGAGCATCAAATGTGTTAAAACAGAGATATTTACTATAAAACATTCATTTAGGGAAATAAAGATATTTACTATAAAATATTAATTTAGGGAAATAGAGATCTTTACTATAAAACATTAATTTAGGGAAACAGAGATATTTACTATAAAATATGAATTTAGGGAAATAGAGATATTTACTGTAAAATATTAATATAGTGAAATAGAGATATTTACTATAAAACATTAATATAGTACTGTAAAATATTAATATAGTGAAATAGAGACAATTACTAGTATAAAACATTAATTTAGGGAAATAAGAGATATTTAGGCAGACTCGCGAGCTCACAACTCCCAGAGACAGTCCCTCCAGCATGCCTGCATGTGTGCGCATGTGTGCGCGTGTGTGTGTGTGTGTGTGTGTGTGTGTGTGTAGCAATCCGTATCACCATCATCAGCCGCAAACCCAATCACCTCCGCTGCATGCCGGCTGCATGCCGGCTGTGTGTGTGTGTGTGTGTGTGTGTGTGTGTGTGTGTGTGTGTGTGTGTGTGTGCGTGTGCGTGTGTGTGTGTGTGTGTGTGTGTGTGCGCGCGCTCGCACACGTGTGTGATGTGCATGCGGGTCTGACTCTATACTATACGCTGTGTTCCACACACTGAGAGGAGGTAGAGGAGCGAGGTTGCCACGTCTGCTTATTCTAAGCCACTGTTTCCCCCAAACATTGACGTGACGGATCCATTATGTATGCATGGGGTGACTCAAGTAAAAATCCCATTTTCTTTTACTATACAAGCATTTAATAATAATAATAATTGAATTATCCGTATACATTTTAACAAACACATCTAGTAAAATAATTAGTGAAAATTAGGGATGCACCGAAAGGGAAATTCTTGGCCGAAACCGAATACCGAATATAAGAAACAGTTGGCCGAAAACTGAATACCGAATATCCGAATATATTTAATATTATATATATTTTTGCCTACCATTGCTGTCATTTCCGTACCTTAAAGCTACCTGATTTATGGTTATGGCAAAACTTAACTTCAATAATAATCACTGTTATGGGTCCATAAAACATTTATTCAGCTCATTTGAATGCATTAATTGCATACACTATTCGGTGATATATTTTCTGCCTATTCAGGCCGAAACCGAATAGGCCGAAAATGCATTTTTAGCAATTTTCTGCCGAATATTTTCTGCGGCCGAATATTCGGTGCATCACTACTGAAAATAGCTGATACAGTGGTGTTCCCTTCCTTACTACCGGCCTGACACCTAGAGGTTTCTAAAGGTTTCCCCCATTTGAAGAGATATGCCAGGGACCCCCCCATTTGAAAATATATGACAGGGACCCCCATTTGAAGAGATATGCCAGGAGAAGGGACCCCCATTTGAAAAGATATGACAGGGACCCCCCATTTGAAAAGATATGCCAGGGACCCCCCATTTGAAGAGATATGCCAGGCACCCCCATTTGAAGAGATATGCCAGGGACCCCCAATTGAAGAGATATGCCAGGGACCCCCATTTGAAGAGATATGCCAGGAGCAGGGACCCCCATTTGAAAAGATATGCCAGGGACCCCCCATTTGAAAAGATATGCCAGGTTTTTACAGCTATAGCAGTGACTCTCAACCTGTTTAATTTCAAGGACCCCCAAGCTAGCGGCTTTTTTCAGGGGGGGGGGGTTGATTCGAAAGCGTATTTGCCAGGGGTTCTCAAACATTTTCATGTCAAGAACCCCCATGAGGAATATTTCTTGGTCCAGCGAACTCAGTCTCGTAGAACTATAGTAAATAATAAAAATCACACCCGTGTGAACCGAGTTGTTCGGTTGTACTCCCCCCTCCCCCCCCCCCCCCCCCCCTCTCTCTCTCATTAGCTGGCAACAGTGCAGCACTGTCTCTCTCTCTCTGTTTCTGGCAAACAGCGCCCCTACTGGTACTCATTATGGTGCTCATTAATGAACACATAGTGAACACGGGAACACGGCATTGCTGTTCATTAGAGTGGTTTCACCACTCAAAAAAATAAATCACTATAACATGTTTTAAATAAATACATATTTAGCCCCATGCTCGAATGCCCCCACCCCCCTGTCAAAAACGGCTAAAATCCCTAAAACAAAAGAAAGCATCAAATAAGATTTTACTCATCTTTTACTTTGTCTAATAACAACCTAAAATTCCTAAAACATCAACCTTGGTTGAGAAAAACAAAAAAGTTGTCCTTTAAGGGGATAAACAATAACATCTGTAACATCAGAGTCGGTAAAGCAACTAGTTGATTTGTTGGTCAATTAGTAAACAGCATGTGAACTGAAGTCAGGATGTAGAAGACATTTTTAGAATCGGATCTCAGGTCAGAATGGGTTAAGAAACCTGATGTATAAAAATAAATGTATGTGCAGAGCAACTGAGTCAGATAATGACATCATTACTGCTTTGACTCACCCTGTATACAGCTCGTATGACATCATTACTGCTTTGACTCACCCTGTATATACAGCTCGTATGACATCATTACTGCTTTGACTCACCCTGTGTATACAGCTCGTATGACATCATTACTGCTTTGACTCACCCTGTGTATACAGCTCGTATGACATCATTACTGCTTTGACTCACCCTGTGTATACAGCTCGTATGACATCATTACTGCTTTGACTCACCCTGTATTTACAGCTCATATAGATTCTCTTCCATACCGTGGAAGCATTGGCGGACTTGAAAACCTGTGTTTTTATTACATTTTCTTTCTTTTATTTTCTACTGTACTGTATGTGTTTTATACTGTGATATGGGTCTCCCTGGGTGTGAGATAAAGTATTGATTGATTGATTGATTGATTGATTGATTGATTGATTGATTGATTGATTGATTGATCGATCGATTGTATGCAAGTATACAACAGCTACAGCTTATATTACAGGGGTCGTCGACAGGGTCACCACCAGGCCAGGAATTTCATCATTTTAGGGGCAAGGCCACTTGGCCTTTAGTGTGGTCAACTTTTTGAGGGCACAAGGCCAAGTGCCAGGGCATCATTATTTTAGCTTAAACATTGGTTCAGAACAGTGCTTCTTAAATAAATAATCACAGCTTTAAATATATATATATATAAGTAGCTATACTGTTGTAAAATATTGTAAACATGCATGTCTGTAACATGGGGTCCCAGTGCAGAGACGAAAATCATAATGAAACGGCCTATAGGACCCTGTCACGCTAGGCTAATTCATAATTTGGCGGTCCTTGAAATTAAAATGGCTGCGGATCAGTGGATTAAACTGTGAGTTAATTCACAGAAAATACAATGACAGACAGCCTATACATTCATTTGTATAGCCCTATGTTTCTGTTCTGCCTTGTTTGTTTTTGTTCTGCTATATTGTCACTGTGTGATATGTTCCTTGTTTTTAATTTTCTTCTATTGTTTATGCTGTGCAAATTGTTCAGCACCTTCTAACTTTTTCGAAAGGTGCTTTATAAATAACATTTACTTACTTACTTACATAACTTTTGAATGAGGGCTTGGTTTAGAAAAGCCTATATTCTGTGCTAAAGTAATATATTGAATAACATATAAATGTAGATGTTAAGGCTAGACTGGCATATGGCATTGTGGGGCTGCTGGACTGAGGACTGGAGATAAGTCAAGTGTAAAAAGCATTTTGTACAATTGTGTGCTTATGAACATTTACCACGTTATGTCCGCATTGATACAGAAATTAATGATTATTAAGCGAGCGACGCGTGGTGTACAGTGCATGAGCGCGCTCTGGTGCTTGACTACTTGCGTTTGGCTATAGCGGTATTAGCCGTGGCCAGCTTTGGCTGTTTAAACAATTTACTCTTGTCAACTAACGTAGCAGACGATAGCGTGGTAAATGGTGGAGGAGTCCTGCAGTCTATGCTGTTGCGTGGTGTTGTTTTGTGAGTTTATATAATCCATGAAGACGAGTCACGTTAGTCTTAACACACGACGGGCTCTGTCAATCCTGAAGCACCGCGCCAGCCGGGCCGAGTGTCAATGAGTGAGAGCTGTCAGTGTGTGTATGCGTGCACTATTTTGCGTTACTTTGCCTGGCAAAGTATAACGCAAAATAATCAAACCACTTGGCAAATGGCAACACAACTATACAATACAGACAATACAATGACTGCGCGAGTCGAGACGTTTGGGGAAAGTTACCGTAATGACTGGAAAGTTGCACAGAGGAAAAACGGTAAAATGAACTACTGTGGGCGCCGGTCGGGGGGGAGGGGGGGTGTGAGGAGGGGGCACACGGCCAAAGAGAGGGGCAACGACGGCCATGGCCGCCGTGAAATTCCTGCCCTGGTCACAACGGTTCAAATATTGTCAAATATTTGTGTGATAGGAAGTGAACTTTGTTTCTTACATTAACCGCTTAATTAGCATCCCCTTTCTGAGGGGAACATTAGCCAAAAATAACAGATCAACTGAGCTTGTAGATCGGCTATATTTTTAAGCGTGTCTGGTGTATAGGGGAAGGAAGTTTTTTTATTATGTATTGAGGGTTTAAATGCAGGTTTTTTATCTGGAAATACACATTAAAGCTGCTATAAGCAATATTATGTCAACATTTTAATGAGGTGGGTATAAACGCTCCCAAACAAATCTCTGTGACACATCTAGGTGCCGCAATCTGCATTCAAAGATGTTCCTGGAAGCTTTGCCATTGGTCAATTTGCCTGTCTACTTCCGGATTGGTTATTGGTCATTTCGACTGGGGTTTTTTTTTTTTCGACCAATGACAAAGCTTCTAATGGAATATCTTTGAATGCAGATTGTGGCCCCTAGATGTGTCACAGAGACAATTTTTTTGGGGGGGGAGCATTTTACTCATTGCTGGCTGTCTGAATACCAAAAAAAACAAACCCAAAAAAGGTCATTAAAATGTTGCTTTAAAGTGATTTCACTCAAAAAACCGTAGGTTTCGTTTTTGGCTGTGGGACCTATAAGCCTTCGTCCAATGGGAATAGAGAGTCAAAAACGAAACCTAAGGTTTTTTGACCCCCAGGGGGTTAACTGGGGACAGGGAGGAACTCCTTATATGGTCAGCACACTCTATAGTAGAGAGGATTATCGCAACAAAACAAAAAAAGAAGTGATATTTGAATTAAGTGAAATCACTTACTCTACATTTAACCATGAATCCAACACAAGTATGAATCTATGAAATCAATGGAAAAGTAACATTTTATAAAAATGTAATTTATTATTAATGATAGCATCTTTCGACTCAGCTACAGGGTCCTGTATATATAGTATACCTGGAAAAACGGGGCTTATAATACGTAACGTCCGGTGGGTTGAAGGTCAGTATTATCTGGATGTGTAAAAGTGACCTATATAGCTGTGTATATGCGTGCATAACAGGTGTAATCTGGTGGCTGCAGGTCGCATTTCATCAACACAACAACACAAACACCAAAAGACATCACGTGTCCTGGTCAGCCCCATCCACATGAATATTGGCACTGTTTTGTGCCATAAGGCTTATGGCACTGTGTCCAAAACAGTGGGTTGGGGCCCATATGTGGGTCACAGATACATGTTTATGAGTCCTGGGTGAATACTAAATACTGTTTGTTTCCTATAATTACTAATATTAAAAAAATATATATATATTAAAATGATAAATTATATGTATCAAAAGAACTCCATTAAAGAATCCTTGGGAAAAATACAAGTGAAAAAAGCAGATCTACAATTTCAGAACATGTCACACTGTATAGTGATTTGTAGTTCAGCTATGGAGATCAGTTTGTAGAGCGGCTCGTACACACTGCCCGATATTTCCTCCGATTATGCTGTCGGGGAGCATTTTTGGCGCTCGCCGACAAAACCCCCCGATCTGACGCAAGATCGGGCTTTCGTCGCCGAGGTTTTGCTCGCTGTGTGTGAAAGGAAGCTGCGAGAAAATCCCTGTGTCTACATATTGGTAATTATCCCAATATTGCCGTTACGCATTTCACTTGAATAACGTTGATACAACTGCAATCGGAATCAACAGTGCAGAGCAAACCTTTGGACCTTGTGCGCTGTGTGTGTGTGTGTGTGTGTGTGTGTGTGTGTGTGTGTGCACATGCGCGACAGAGTTTTTTTTTTTTTTTTCAAAAAAAATGTATCCCACGATTTTGTAACCCAGTTTTTCTTTTCACCCAGTGCCAATTATCTAATGTAATCCTGGGCGCTACACTTCCTCTGCCAACCTAGGGGTCCAAGCTGCTTCTTTTCACCTGACAGAGGGGAATTTCCCCGGCCGGACGTAGCGCGTGGAAGGGACACGTTATTCCGACCAGTTCCTTTCCCCTCCATCAGGCGCCCCGGCTGGCCAGGGGGAGGTAGTTTTGGAGACCAGGATTACGGCATATTTTTGTGAGGGTATCTACCCTAGGGGACAGAGTTATTTAATGAAACTCAAGATTATAACGTCCTGTCTCGCGCTCACAATCATGTCGCCCTGTGTAGCCTGACTATTCCTGTGTGTGTGGCGTGCACGCAGAGAGAGAGAGAGAGAGAGAGAGAGAGAGAGAGAGAGAGAGAGAGAGAGAGAGAGAGAGACCTGTGTGGGTCTCGCGCTTGTATCACGGAATCCTGCACGTGTGTGAGATGTCAAAATGAATTGGAATAAAAAACAAACAATGTACAGTAGCCTATATGTATTGGGTCAGGATTGCATCTTGGTGAATTCTTGCAGTGCGTGTGATCGCAAAATCGTTTAGTCTGAAAGCCACAAAGATAATATGACAGCCGATTTTAAAAAAAAGACTCCTGTAGTGTGAAACACATAACGATCTGATGACTCGCCGACAACTTTAAAACTCCTACAGTGTGGTGTAGTCTTATTCTTAGTCTGTTTGCCAGACAGTCTCTCTTACCTGTAGCTCTTTATAGAAGGGCCTTGGTTTTCAACCAGAAACTCTTGAACCGTCTGAGAACAGAGAGGAAAAAAGGTTCCAAAACATCACTTGAGTCATCGGTTCACACAATATATACAGTATACCCATGATGCAACTGTTCATTGTTCTGTTCAAGGGTGAACGAACACCTGCGCTGCTGCCTATGTCACTGAGAGAGGTTTCTTTCACACCACATTTTGATGGAAATACGAAATGAAAGTCCACGTTCTCCAATAAAAGCTACAGTAAATGTATAATGTAATATGTCTCCCGATTTTTGTCAGTAACGGAGGGGGGGGGGGGGGCTTTACAGAGTAAAAGCAGCCATATCTTCCGCTGATTGTGTTAAGTGAAATTGAGGGCCGCATGTGGCCGCCAGTTGCCCACATACTTGCCACCTACTGTCCGTTTATTATATTACAGTGGGTGAAAAGAACACACCCCTTAAGACTAAACCACACCCATCAGAGGTGTGACTTCCATAGGTACCCAGGTACTTTTAAATACCTAGAGGTACCTAGGAATGGAACCCCACCGTACTGTATGGTCTAGTCCAGAGCCATAGAGCAATTACAGAGTTCTGACAATTCCGTTCACTTCATGGGGCTTCAGTCCAATGGCGGCTCTTCTACATAGACTTCCATTGGCGAAGAGCATTGCAAATATAGGAGGGACAAGTCCTGGACGGGAAGTTGGCAGAAATGCATTGGACTCTGGTATAACAGCCCAGCTTTATTGATCTTGACTTAAATCCCTTTATTTTAGATTGTTGTCATATAGTCATAGTACAACATAAACATTACAGAGACTTTAGTTGTTACCGTACAATACTTTAAAACAGTTGTCATGTTGCAACACATGCCAGTAAAAATGTCTCTTATTTGCGCCGCACTCGTTGAAAACAATGTATTTCAAACTCCAGCTTGTCTCAGTTCAGGCTGCATGAACAGCGCTCGAGCGCTCGGTTTTCTGCCCCCTCAATGTCGTGACTCTGTCTTGCTCTGTGGCTCTGGTCTATACTCTAGATGATTTATGCACATGTGGACACTCTTTTCTCTCACCTCCACGAAGCTGAGGAGCTTCCCTGTAGATATCTCAAAACCCTTCTTGGCCCCATCGCTCTTCCGTAGCTGACATTCCAGGACAGCCACCTTCTTCTGCAGCTCCTCTGTGTCCTCCTGGGGAGCATAGCATGATGGTGATGAAGAAGGAGGAGAAGGAGAAGGAGGAGGAGGAGGAAGAGGAAGAAGACATAATGATGGATCTAAAAGTAGGCCTACATAATGGCGATGGTACCCTTAAAGACGGAAACTTTCTGTCTTAGTTGCACAAAAACTGCACAAAAACCCCATATAGCTGCCGTCTTCCGCGTCTTACCGGCAGCTCAGCTTTTTCCACGTGTTCCATTTTGTTATGGTCATTTATATCGTTGTTTTGTGTATTTCTGCGCAGCACGTTTGAGAGGTCTGGAAGGTACGGACCGGTATAATAAAGGGAAGGGAGTCGAGCCTGGGGTACGTGGACATACAAAGGTGTGGCGGGCTATAGCACTGGCTTGTATAATCCGCTACAGGATTTCTGAATAGCCAACAACGATGGAGTAATGCATTACTTATTATTCCTTAGAAAAAGTAATAATATTACATTACCTATTACTTGGAATCAAGAGTAATATAGTTACATATTACTTTATATATATATATATATAACTTTTCAGTGATATGTAATATGTGCTATTTTTACAAAGTAAATTGGTATAATATTACTGTTTTGTCAGAGTAATACCATAATTTACTCATTACTGGGAAAAGTAATATTACAGTAATATCTTAGTAACTAGTTACTGCCCATCACTGACTTTTGTATTGGCCGAGTCATGTCACTTCAGGCTATGGGCTGTCATTAAATATTTGCGTTTGCAATGGCAAAATATGGAAAATAATCACACCCGTGTGAAGTGAGGGGCAATCTTAATCATCATACATCATACCGGTATAAATGGTAATACTCATTCTGGCCAATCAAAATTTGCGTCCTCACCTTCGTCTTCAGTGTTTTTTATTTACGCAAGGTTTGCGTTTACACAAACACTCAAAGCCGGCCATTCATTGACAAGGCATTCAATGTTTGTGTTTGCGCAAACACTCATGACTGGCCATTCATTGTCAATGGCATTCAATGTTTGTGTTTGCGCAAATACTCAAAGCCGGCCATTCATTGACAAGGCATTCAATGTTTGCGTTTGCACAAAGCTGGAGAATTATGAATTTCTATTGAATATCTTAGTTACAATTGAGTGAAATTGAGTTGACGTGTTTTCTTTTCTTTTTATAATATCACAAATGTACCCCCCCCCCCCCTGAGATGCTCTCAATTCCCGCACGCAAAAATGAGGAAGTGGCTCACTGCTCTCAACATAATTATACATTGTCTTTTATTTGTAATAATAAAACAAACAGGGTAAACAAACAGAAGAGAGAAAAACAACATAAGCAACGGACGAAAAAAAGAAAAGAAAAAAAGAAAGACGCGACAGGAGAAGACAGATTTGATCGACAGTTTGCCCGGACCACTAGTATGTCGAAACTAAAGCCTGTACCCTGAACGCCGCGGGAGGGCTGCTGGATCCCACCCCACCCAGACCATGCAGGCCAGACCCTACCCAGACCAATAATTAAAGCTAATTAAATAATATGTCAACATTTTAATGACCTTTTTTTCTTTTTCGGTTTTTGGGTATTCAGACAGCTGGCAAACGCTCCCAAAAAATGTTTAGTCTCTGTGACACATCTAGGAGCTGCAATCTGCATTCATAGATGTTCCTATAGAAGCTTTGTGCATTGGTCCATTTGCCTGTCTACTTCCTGATTAGTTAGTCATTGCGACCAGGTTTTTTCTTTTTCGACCAATGACAAAGCTTCTATAGGAACATCTTTGAATGCAGATTGCGGCCCCTAGATGCGTCACAGAGACTACACCGGTCTACCCATTGCTGGCAGTCTGAATACCAACAAAAAAAAAAAACACAAAAAAAAGCTCATTAAAATGTTCACATATTATTGCTTAGTTATAGCAGCTTTAAACAAAATTTAAAAAACAATAAACAAATTTCACATGAACAATGTTGGTAAAACTAAGATATCTGAGGGGAAATATACATTGCATCGCGTTTTCATTACAAAACTGTGCTATATGGTTGATCACACCCTTCACCCTAAAGCTAAAAGCCGCTGCACAATCCCCCTGATTCCCCCGACTTCTGCCTTAATCCTAATCCTGTCTTCATTTCTGTTGGTAGTCACGGCTGCCAGTTCCCACCGGACATCATGTGTGAGTTCCGCCTGCTCCAGACCATGCTCAACGACTACCAGTTTGCACAATGTCTTCAGACTAGGATTTAAGTCCAGGACGTACAGATTATTTGTGCTGATTCCAGCGACAAAGACACGATCTCCCACCACGCAACAGCGCTTATTAGCCATATTAGACGGTTCATTCGCCCTGGGCTCAAACTTCTTCCAGGAGAAGGTCTCTTGGTTGGATTTCCACACCTCATCGAAGCGATGGTGAGGCTGGTCGTCGTTGTCGCCACCGACTACGTACAATTCTCCGTTGTAGGCAAAGGCGGAATGGTGGCGTCGTCCTTCCGGAAGAAGCCGTGCAGAAGGCTCGATCAGCCGCCAGAGGTTTGTCTCCGCGTCAAACACTCTGACGGTGTTGTAGTAGTGCTCATCCCGGCACCCAGAGCCTCCGAACACAAACATCCTTGTCCCCATGACGGTGGCAGTGTGTCCGTAAGAAGCAGGCGGCTGAGTTCCACTGGTGTTAGTTAATAAAGACCAGACCATTGTGGTGATGTCCAACTTGTACATGTCATTGATGCATCCAGTCGCATTCCATCCTCCATGAATATACATGACCTTCCCCAGGACACAGGCCGAGTGGTAGCACCTCCCCTCCGGAACAGACCCGGAAACCCTGGGTTTAGACCATCTGCGGGCGTCCAAATCAAATGCATGAAGCACGTTGCAGTACTCAGCATCACGTAAACGCGTACAACCTCCCCAGAGGTAGACGGCGTCTTCGACCAGAACGGCGAAGTGGCCGTAGCGCCATGAGGACGGACCCTCGCGGTGGTGACGTTTTACTCTTCCCGGTGTCGTCACCGGGGGCAACAACGTCCTCCAGCGCAAAGACACTGTGTTGAAAACGTGAACGTCGGCCAGGTCAAAGCAGTACACCTTGTCTCCGACTGCGACGAATGTAGGCTCGGTCTGGGATAGCTGCGGTCCTCCGCTTAGACGCGGCATCCACCACAACATTTCTAGGAGTGTATAAAAGCGTGTTGTGTTAATGTGTGTTCTACTGCTTATATTGGTTCAGTGGCACAACTGACTCACAAAGTTAGACAAATCCACAGAGCCAAATCTGTCGCTGTCGATCGATTGATCGACAGCACAGTCAACATCTTCTGGGAATCCTCTGTTCTACACAGCAGACAGTCTAGTCTGTTGCCCACCGATGTTCACAAGTTACTTAGAGCTGTTGCTATTCGTATATATATCGAGTTCTGTGTCAGGCATGCCCAAATATGAAGTGTCGTGATGTGTCAGAACAGGCCAGCTCCATATATGGAGATGTATAGGGGGGATCAGGTCCAGAGCCTTGTGTTGTGCTGGTTCTGGACAACGGGGCTATCCCGACGGTCTCGACACCGGGCACTGCACTCCCCGTGGGGGTGTGGAACGCGTGTGTCGATTTTGAAGTCGGTGGGGCGAACGTTTTTTTGAGTTGCGTGGATTACATACGTACACACGTACAGGTACGTACACACAGAGACTTTGTGCATTTATAGATAGATGTAGTTATATTGTGGAATGGTGTATATTTTCCATATCGGATGCTTTCTATTTTTGTATCATATTTAAGTGTAATTATGTCTTTAATAAATTAAATTAAATGTGTGTGTATAATGTGAAACATATGTCAGTGAGAAATATGTAAGTTAAATATAGATAGATACATATACATATATATATATATATATATATATATATATATATATATATATATATATATATATAATATAAATCTTTAGAGTTTAACCACCTTTGGAAACAGGCTGCTCATTTGAGCTTGGCTTTGTTTTACAATGTGGTAATTTTTACCGAAAAGTAGCAAAAACATGCATCAGGAGGCCCCGTTCATGACGTCATAATTTTAATAATGAATAATTATATTAAAACTGTTTGGTAGCCATAAACGTCTAGACGTCTAATTGCCAATTAAGTACCGGATGCCACGGACGTCTTCCCTTGGGATTTTATTTTTTATTTTTTTATCCATATTTTGAAAATTCCTCTAATCTGGTGTACAGGTGATGACACGCACATTACATGCATAATATAATTACAAAATCTTTCTTTCTTTATAATGGGAGAATTGGCACTCAAAGCCTAAACTGATGACCACCAGGTGGCGCTGAAAGAGTTTTAAAGAACTCCCAATAAATCCAAAAGTAGTGTGAATACTTCCACAGCCTAATTACTAAAGGATAAACTATCAGTCTTCTCCGAAATCTGTCAATCTTTGTCAACTCAGCACGTGTTGACAACGCATTGTAAACAGAAACAGAAGCCGTGTGTGTGTCACACCAAAAGTGGTGACCTATAGAATCCTGTGCATTGGAATCATCACGCGATCCTCACCCCTACACAGCTGTCATTAATTAATGGTCTTGATTGCCTATGCGTTCAAGTTATACAGGGTGAAAAACGTGAAATGCACAGGCCCATCTTACATCGCTGCTGGCTGCCACTGCAGGCAACATGCACATTTCCAAGCAAGTTGTATCAGGGCACACTACTTGTCTAACAATTTGGATTATAGTTTGCTCACTGTAATAACAAAACAAACAGGGTAAACAAACAGAAGAGAGAAAAACAACATAAACAAAGGACGAAAAAAGGAAAAGAAAGAAAAAAAGAAAGACGCGACAGGAGAAGACAGATTTGATCGACAGTTTGCCCGGACCACTAGTATGTCGAAACTGAAGCCTGTACCCTGAACGCCGCGGGACGGCTGCTGGATCCCACCCCACCCAGGCCAGGCCAGGCCAGGCCAGACCCTACCCAGACCAATAATTAAAGCTAATTAAATAATATGTTAACATTTTAATGACCTTTTTTCTTCTTCGTTTTTTGGGTATTTTTGGCAAACGCTCCCAAAAAAATGTTTAGTCTCTATGACACATCTAGGAGCTGCAATCTGCATTCATAGATGTTCCTATAGAAGCTTTGTGCATTGGTCCATTTGCCTGTCTACTTCCTGATTAGTTAGTCATTGCAACCAGGTTTTTTTTTTTTTGACCAATGACAAAGCTTCTATAGGAACATCTTTGAATGCAGATTGCGGCCCCTAGATGTGTCACAGAGACTATACACCGGTCTACCCATTGCTGGCTGTCTGAATACCAACAAAAAAAACACACACAAAAAAAGCTTATTAAAATGTTCACATATTATTGCTTATAGCAGCTTTAAACAAAATTAAAAAAACAATAAACAAATAAACAGATTTCACATGAACAATGTTGGTAAAAACTAAGATATCTGAGGGGAAATATACATTGCATCGCGTTTTCATTACAAAACTGTGCTATATGGTTGATCACACCCTTCACCCTAAAGCTAAAAGCCGCTGCACAATCCCCCTGATTCCCCCGACTTCTGCCTTAATTCTAATTCTCTCTTCATTTCTGTTGGTGGTCATGGCTGCCAGTTCCCACCTGACATCGTGTGTGAGTTCCGTCTGCTCCAGACCAAGCTCGACGACTACCAGTTTGCATAATGTCTTCAGACTGGGATTTAAGTCCAGGATGTACAGTTCATTTGTGCTGATTCCAGCGACAAAGACACGATCTCCCACCACGCAACAGCGCTTATTAGCCATATTAGACGGTTCGTTCGCCCTGGGCTCAAACTTCTTCCAGGAGAAGGTCTCTTGGTTGGATTTCCACACCTCGTCGAAGCGCTGGTGAGGCTGGTCGTCGTTGTCACCACCAACTATGTACAATTCTCCGTTGTAGGCAAAGGCGGCATGATAGCGTCGTCCTTCCGGAAGAAGCCGTGCAGAAGGCTCGATCATCAGCCAGAGGTTTGTCTCCGCGTCAAACACTCTGACGGTGTTGTAGTAGTGCTCATCCCGGCACCCAGAGCCTCCGAACACAAACATCCTTGTCCCCATGATGGTGGCAGTGTGTCCGTACGAAGCAGGCGGCTGAGTTCCACTGGTGTTAGTTAGAGACCAGACCATTGTGGTGATGTCCAACTTGTACATGTCATTAATGCATCCAGTCGCATTCCATCCTCCATGAATATACATGACCTTCCCCAGGACACAGGCCGAGTGGTAGCACCTCCCCTCCGGAACAGACCCGGAAACCCTGGGTTTAAACCATCTGCGGGCGTCCAAATCAAATGCATGAAGCACGTTGCAGTACTCAGCATCACGCAGACGCGTACAACCTCCCCAGAGGTAGACGGCGTCTTCAACCAGAACAGCGAAGTGGCCGTAGCGCCATGAGGACGGACCCTCGCGGTGGTGACGTTTTCCTCTTCCTGGTGTCGTCACCGGGGGCAACAACGTCCTCCAGCGCAAAGACACTGTGTTGAAAACGTGAACGTCAGCCAGATCAAAGCAGTACACCTTGTCTCCGACTGCGATGAATGTAGGCTCGGTCTGGGATAGCTGCGGTCCTCCGCTTAGACGCGGCATCCACCACAACATTTCTAGGAGCGTATATAAAAGCGTGTTGTGTTAATGTGTGTTCCACTGCTTATATTGGTTCAGTGGCACAACTGACTCACAAAGTTAGACAAATCCACAGAGCCAAATCTGACGCTGTCGATCGATTGATCGACAGCACAGTCACATCTTCTGGGACAGTCTCTAGTCTGTTGCCCACCGATGTTCACAAGTTACTTAGAGCTGTTGCTATTCGTATATATATCGAGTTCTGTGTTCAGGCATGCCCAAATATGAAGTGTCGTGATGTCAGAACAGGCCAGCTCCATTATATGGAGATGTAGGGGGGGATCAGGTCCAGAGCCTTGTGTTGTGCTGGTTCTGGACAACGGGGCTATCCGACGGCCTCGACACCGGGCACTGCACTCCCCGTGGGGGTGTGGAACGCGTGTGTCGATTTTGAAGTCGGTGGGGCGAACGTTTTTTTGAGTTGCGTGGATTACATACGTACACACGTACAGGTACGTACACACAGAGACTTTGTGCATTCATAGATAGATTTAGTTATATTGTGGAATGGCGTTTATTTACCATATCGGATGCTTTCAATTTTTGTATCATATTTTAGTGTAATTATGTCTTTAATAAATTAAATAAATGTGTGTCGATAATGTGAAACAATTGTCTTTAGAGTAAATCTTTAGAGTTTAACCTTTGGAAACAGGCTGCTCATTTGAGCTTGGCTGTGTTTTACAATGTGGTCATTGTGGATCATTTTAACCGAAAAGTAGCAAAAACATGCATTAGGAGGCCCCGTTTATGACGTCATAATTGTAATAATTATATTAAAAAAAACAATCCCAATAAATCCAAAAGTAGTGTGAATACTTCCACAGCCTAATTACTAAAGGATAAACTATCAGTCTTCTCCGAAATCTGTCAATCTTTGTCAACTCAGCACGTGTTGACAACGCATTGTAAACAGAAACAGAAGCCGTGTGTGTGTCACACCAAAAGTGGTGACCTATAGAATCCTGTACATTAGAATCATCACGCGATCCTCACCCCTACAAAGCTGTCATTAATTAATGGTCTTGATTGCCTATGCGTTCAAGTTATACAGGGTGAAAACCGTGAAATGCACAGACTCATCTTACATCGCTGCTGGCTGCCACTGCAGGCAACATGCACATTTCCAAGAAAGTTGTATCAGGGCACACTACTTGTCTAACAATTTGGATTATAGTTTGCTCACTGTAATAACAAAACAAACAGGGTAAACAAACAGAAGAGAGAAAAACAACATAAGCAAAGGACGAAAAAAGGAAAAGAAAGAAAAAAAGAAAGACGCGACAGGAGAAGACTGATTTGATCGACAGTTTGCCCGGACCACTAGTATGTCGAAACTGAAACCTGTACCCTGAACGCCGCGGGAGGGCTGCTGGATCCCACCCCACCCAGGCCAGGCCAGGCCAGGCGCTATAGTGATGATTTTCATAATTTCAATAATTAAAGCTAATTAAATAATATGTCAACCTTTTAATGACCTTTTTTCTTAATCGTTTTTTGGGTATTCAGACAGCTGGCAATGGGTAGAACGCTCCCAAAAAATGTTTAGTCTCTGTGACACCTCTAGGAGCTGCAATCTGCATTCATAGATGTTCCTATAGAAGCTTTGTGCATTGGTCCATTTGCCTGTCTACTTCCTGATTAGTTAGTCATTGCGACCAGGTTTTTTTTTTTTCGACCAATGACAAAGCTTCTATAGGAACATCTTTGAATGCAGATTGCGGCCCCTAGATGCGTCACAGAGACTACACCGGTCTACCCATTGCTGGCTGTCTGAATACCCAAAAAAAAAAAAAAACCAATAAACAAATAAACAGATTTCACATGAAAACTAAGATATCTGAGGGGAAATATACATTGCATCGCGTTTTCATCACAAAACTGTGCTATATGGTTGATCACACCCTTCACCCTAAAGCTAAAAGCCGCTGCACAATCCCCCTGATTCCCCCGACTTCTGCCTTAATTCTAATTCTCTCTTCATTTCTGTTGGTAGTCACGGCTGCCAGTTCCCACCTGACATCATGTGTGAGTTCCGCCTGCTCCAGACCATGCTCAACGACTACCAGTTTGCACAATGTCTTCAGACTAGGATTCAAGTCCAGGACGTACAGTGTATTTGTGCTGATTCCAGCGACAAAGACACGATCTCCCACCACGCAACAGCGCTTATTAGCCATATTACACGGTTCATTCGCCCTGGGCTCAAACTTCTTCCAGGAGAAGGTCTCTTGGTTGGATTTCCACACCTCATCGAAGCGCTGGTGAGGCTGGTCGTCGTTATCACCACCAACTATGTACAATTCTCCGTTGTAGGCAAAGGCGGAATGGTGGCGTCGTCCTTCCGGGAAAAGAAGCCGTGCAGAAGAAGGCTCGATCAGCCAGAGGTTTGTCTCCGCGTCAAACACTCTGACGGTGTTGTGGCAGTGCTCATCCCGGCACCCGGAGCCTCCGAACACAAACATCCTTGTCCCCATGATGGTGGCAGTGTGTCCGTAAGAAGCAGGCGGCTGAGTTCCACTGGTGTTAGTTAATAAAGACCAGACCATTGTGGTGACGTCCAACTTGTACATGTCGTTGATGCATTTATTCGCATTCCATCCTCCATGGATATACATGACCTTCCCCAGGACACAGGCCGAGTGGTAGCACCTCCCCTCCGGAACAGACCCGGAAACCCTGGGTTTAGACCATCTGCGGGCGTCCAAATCAAATGCATGAAGCACGTTGCAGTACTCAGTATGATCACGCGCATGATGATGTTGCGTACAACCTCCCCAGAGGTAGACGGCGTCTTCAACCAGAACAGCGAAGTGGCCGTAGCGCCATGAGGACGGACCCTCGCGGTGGTGACGTTTTCCTCTTCCCGGTGTCGTCACCGGGGGCAACAACGTCCTCCAGCGCAAAGACACCGTGTTGAAAACGTGAACGTCGGCCAGGTCAAAGCAGTACACCTTGTCTCCGACCGCGACGAACTTAGGATCGGTCTGGGATAACCGCGGTCCTCCGCTTAGACGCGGCATCCACCACAACATTTCTAGGAGCGTATATATAAAAGCATTGTGTTAATGTGTGTTCCACTGCTTATATTGGTTCAGTGGCACAACTGACTGACAAAGTTAGACAAATCCACAGAGCCAGATCTGTCGCTGTCGATCGATTGATCGACAGCACAGTCACATCTTCTGGGACAGTCTCTAGTCTGTTGCCCACCGATGTTTTCACAAGTTACTTAGAGCTGTTGCTATTCGTATATATATCGAGTTCTGTGTCAGGCATGCCCAAATATGAAGTGTCGTGATGTGTCAGAACAGGCCAGCTCCATATATGGAGATGTATAGGGGGGATCAGGTCCAGAGCCTTGTGTTGTGCTGGTTCTGGACAACGGGGCTATCCCGACGGTCTCGACACCGGGCACTGCACCCCCCGTGGGGGTGTGGAACGCGTGTGTCGATTTTGAAGTCGGTGGGGCGAACGTTTTTTGAGTTGCGTGGATTACATACGTACACACGTACAGGTACGTACACACAGAGACTTTGTGCATTCATAGATAGATTTAGTTATATTGTGGAATGGTGTTTATTTACCATATCGGATGCTTTCTATTTTTGTATCATATTTTAGTGTAATTATGTCTTTAATAAATTAAATAAAATGTGTGTGTATAATGTGAAACATATGTCAGTGAGAAATATGTAAGTTAAATATATATATATATATATATATATATATATATATATATATATAATATAAATCTTTAGAGTTTAACCACCTTTGGAAACAGGCTGCTCATTTGAGCTTGGCTTTGTCTTACAATGTGGTCATTGTGGATCATTTTAACCGAAAAGTAGCAAAAACATGCATCAGGAGGCCCCGTTCATGACGTCATAATTTTAATAATTAATAATTATATAAAAAAAACAATCCCAATAAATCCAAAAGTAGTGTGAATACTTCCACAGCCTAATTACTAAAGGATAAACTATCTGTCTTCTCCGAAATCTGTCAATCTTTGTGAACTCAGCACGTGTTGACAGCGCATTGTAAACAGAAACAGATGCCGTGTGTGTGTCACACCAAAAGTGGTGACCTATAGAATCCTGTACATTAGAATCATCACGCGATCCTCACCCCTACACAGCTGTCATTAATTAATGGTCTTGATTGCCTATGCGTTCAAGTTATACAGGGTGAAAAACGCTTTTTTTGATCGGTTTTGCGGATCGGTGAATTTTGCTCCAGGGAGGCCCCTGGAGACTCGAGGCCAGTTTAAATTGAAACGATTGAAACATATATAAGGCCGCCACTCCAGACATGGTAGTATGTATAATTAATAATGTATAATAATATAAAAAATAATGTATATATATATATATTATAATGTATGATATAGTATGTATAATTTAGATGGAAAAAAAAAACCTGATGATTTGAATCGAATATTTAGGATAAGTCATGGAAGGGGAAAATAGAAAGCAGATCTAGAACGCGACGCGTTTGCGAGCTTGTAGAGAGTCTAGACAAAAAATCCGGCCCGGACATTTTCACGGAATTTTGCCCAGACTGGGCCCACCACAACCAACGCGCAGATACTCTACTGACAAATAGTTGAAATACAAGCCCTTAACGCACCACCAACATTTACAGTGCAACATAACTGATACACAACCAACAGACAACTAATTGTTGTCAGAGGGTTGGGCCCACCGGGCATAATATGCCATGCAGTCCACCCTTGCCAGTATGGCCAGTCCACCCTGGGAGACCGTCTGCAACGGTGCGTCCTCATGTCTAAAATGGCCTCTAAAGCCAGTGGTTCCCAAACATTGACACTGATGAGCCACTCTTTTGAAAAGATATGCCAGGGACCCCCCGTGAGAATTTTTTTTTACGGCTCTAGCAATGATTCTCAAACTGTTTGATTTCAAGGACCCCCCGCAGTTTGACATGCATATTAGTCTACAGACCCCCCCATTAAATTACATTTCCATCTCCGAGACCCCCCAATTGATATAGTAAAATCAGTGTTAATTTAACTCTGAGAGTTACAGACCCATAAAGGCTCCATTTGGTTCCAAACTATCATTTAGCTATATGGGGGCCCCCTGGAACTCCCTCAAAAGGACCCCTGGGGGTCCCCGAACCCAACTTTGGAAACCACTTATCCTATAGCCTGCAGCCTGTTATACCTTGCTGCCCGGGGGCGGCGTCTGCTCCTGCAGGCTCTGGCTCTTCAGCTCGGCGATCTCGGCCTCCAGGAGGTGGATCACCTCCTCGTAGTCCATCTCCATCCCTCGGGTGTGCTTCTGAGCCTCCTCCGCCAGCTGGATCCGGCTCCGCAGGGCCCGGCTCTCCTCCACGCCGGCTTTCACCTCCTACCGACCGCACAGGGGGGTTACCATGAATTCAAGGCTTCGTGGGGTGTGTAATTGATAGAATTTTTTTTGGGTGAACTACTCCTTTAAAGGAGAATTACATGCTAGAAGGCTTTCTTATCTTTATTTGTAGTTGTTACGTCTCCAACCAAAGAGGTCCAGGTGTTATTTTGTGCAAAAGTGCATTATTGGCTATATTTACCCTAATAATAAGCCCTCAATGGGGGTTTGGGTTTTTGTGCTAATTCGCTTCTTTACTACTTATTTCGATGGAAATAAGTTATTTCCCTCGAAATAAGTAGTAAAGTGTGCCGCTTGGGATACTATTTACATTATGAAGAGAGGATGTAACTCCCTCCGAGCACAGACAGACACATGTGGTTTCCTCATACTGATTTATTCGAAGAAGGGGATCTCCAAACACACCGTGAAAACTATAAACAAACAATAAAACAACCACGTTACAATTAACATAAAATGGCATGTAGATGCAAAACATTTCACAGTAAAATACAGACAAAACAAACAACAAATACCTCGTTGGCTGCGTGCGTAACAAGGAAGGGAATCACTTGGGTCTTTAGGTCCTTTTAACCTTTGCTTAATAACAGTTAAGACAGTCTCTTGTGAACTTTCTTATAGTCTTTGTGTGACCAGTGCGCACTGGAGCTGCTGCACTTTGCTGCTTGCTGCTTGTTCCGTGTAACCAAAAATGACATGCGCAGACCAACGAGACACAAACAGAACAGGACTTTGACCCTTCAAAATAAAAGCATTACAACAACTTGACACAAAATACATGAAATAAAGGTTTTAACATGAATACGAACTTCTTAATTATGAACTTATGTCTTAAAGAAATATACAAATTATATTACTCAGTGGCAACAGTTACACTCCCACCAAATCTCACAAACCTTCAAGTGGGATTTCTTTAACACCCTTACAATGAAATGTCAAGCAAAACATTAAACCCTTTCCTCTGCTTCAAGCAGAGTAACAACCTTTTATCCAGGCTTTTCAATGTACACTCTTTTAGTTGTAGGTTTTCTCTTTTCATCAAATATGATGTCACTGATCATCAATTTTCTTTTTCTCACCCCATCATCTGACCCTAAATAGACTTCAGTGATCCCGGCCATCTTCTCTCTGTAGGGTGGTGCCAGATCCACTTCTAGAAGGATGACATCATTGACCTTCAAGTTCCTTCTGTTCCTGTGCCACTTTCGTCTTGGTTCCTTGTGACTGTACTTTGGTGTTGGTGGATGCTTTGCCTGTGTTCCTTCTTCATCCAGGAATGGATCCAACTTGCACAGTTTACTGTGTTTGGTCTTGGCAACTGCTTTTTTGACTTTAGCAAGATCTTCTTTCCTTTCCTTTAAGATTTCACCTTTTCTGGTTCTTTCTTTCGCACATTTATCTTCTTTTTCTTTGGTGCTCCACACAAGAGCCTTGTGGAGTTCTTTCTTGATTTCTCCCACCTTGCATTCTCCGCCAGGTGGCTTGAGATCTTCTTGGAGCACTGGCTCTAAACGTGGTGTCACTTGTCTCGCTATGAGGCGATGGCTGATTCTGTTGGCATCACTGTTGTCTACACAGGGATTCCCATGGCCGACAATACTCCACCCAAGGTCTGTACGCTGCGCATAAGGCTGGTTGTCTTTACCAGACACAACTTCCCTTGGAAGTAAGGCTTGTGAGCAGTTGTATCCGATGAGCAGACCTACTTTGCAGTCCTGCAGATGTGGTATCTCATGATGGAGATGCTCTAGATGGGTCCATGACTTTGCTGTCTCATCTGTAGGTATGTGAGTTCTGTTGGCTGGAATAAACCCACGGGTGTAAACTGGTGGTAAAGAGACTATTTTACTGGAGTAAAAGCCTCTGACTCTTAGATTGCTTACTCTCTGTGAGCTTACAACTGTGCTTCTTGCAGTCATAGTCGAGAGCTTGAGCTTGACTTGTTCTTTGTCTGCTTTCAACGCTTCTGCTACGTCGCTTAGTACAAAGGTTGTGTCACTTTGAGAATCCAACAGAGCATATACAAGTATTTCTCGTGCTGGTTGAGTTGTGGATGAAAGCCAGACTGGAATTATTGCAGCCGTTTCTCTGTTAGCTTCATGTAGAATTACTCTATTTGAAATAGCTTCTTGGTACTGTGACACTGATGACTGATCTTCTTGACTTGTACTTGGCTCAGCTTGTTGTTCTCTGGTTCGCTCTTCATGCAGACAAGTAGGATGCTTCCTTTGGCATGTATCACAAACACTCCTACTGTCGCAGCTTTTTGATTGGTGCCCAGACCTGAGGCAACCAAAGCAAAGTCGTTCGGTTTGAACAAACTTGATTCTTTCTGACATTTCTTTCTCCATGAATTTTCTGCATCGGTGTAGCTCATGTCCCATCTTCTCGCAGAAACTGCATTTTACGACAGTCTTTTCATTGGAACTTGTAGTCAGTGTCTCTTCATTGGAGCTTGTAGTCAGTGACTTTGCTGAAAAACTTTGTCTTTGGGACTTTGGGTTGTCAGCTTCACCTTGTTTCAATGACTGCAGTGAGGTGACAGGGTTGCAGGCAATTCTTGCTTCTCTTGTTAGAAATCTGACAAAGTGGTTGAATGAGGGAAATTGATTTTTCTCTTCTTCCATTTCCATAACCTTCCGATTCCATGCGGCCGTTAGCCAATCTGGTAACTTGGAAAGGATTTTCCTGTTCTCATTACAGTCGTTCAGGATCTGCAATGTCTTGTTGTTGATCATGGCAGCCTCACAACTGCGGAGAAAATCTGTAAATTCTCTGAGCTCAAAGCTGTCCTTCGACCCAATCTTAGGCCATGCTTGGAGCTGGTCTCTGTAGGCCTTGGCAATTGTGAATGGGTTTCCGTATCTCTCCTCCAGAATCTCCCATGCTGCAACATAGGCAGATTCGTTCCCGAGCAGGAAGTAGCCATCAAGAGCCTTCTTTGCTTGACCACCGATGTATCTTCGTAGGTAGTATATCTTCTCCTTTTCTTGTATGTTCTTCTGGTCTATCAGTATTTCAAAAGATAGTTTCCAGTCGATGTACTTCAATGGATCCCCACTGAATACTGGAGGTTCAGGAATTGGTATTCTGTTGGCACTTAAAGCGCCTGCCAGCATCTTAACGAGCTCTGCTGTACTGTCATGAGAGGCTTGTGGCACGGGAGACGTATGACTGGACCGATGACTTGTGAGAGCAGGTACTTGTTTATCTGCTACTCTCTTATTTTCCAGTAATATGTCTTTCCGTTCTTCTTTGATGCTCTCTTGATCATACACCAGCATTCTTGCTTGTGCTGCATTAAGATTTTTCACCGTTTCCAATTTCTTTATTTTTCTCCGCTTTTCATCTAGTTGAGCCTTCATTTGAGCTTCCACTTCCTCTCGCTTTCTGGCAAACTTTCTAGCTTCTGCCTCCAAGTGGTCTAATTCCGATTGTTCTTTTTCTTGTTCTTCTATCACTTTTAGAACAGCTTGGTTTGCAGCAGCTTCAGCGGCAGCTTCTTGTCTTACAGAAGACCTAATAGAATGGTCTGAGCCACCTTTCCCGATAGAAGCGACAGAGCGTGATGTACAACTTGAGTCAAAGATAGAGCCTGCTTCTGGCCATTCTGGCTCCTCTGCTGGAACATTTCCATCCAGTCGACTTGCAGCTATGGAGAGAATGAACTTAGAGATTTGCACACACTGATCAACCTTTCGTCGCGTGTCCTGCTCTGGTGCCAAGACTTGACGTAGGTTTTCATAAGCACCTGTGACATGTGCGGTTAAACCCTTGAGTTCACGAATGATGTCGTTAATCACCGTCTCATCCAAAGGCTCCGTTTGTGATAACGTCTCCTTAGACAATTTAGCCTGTATTCTCCATTTGTTATAGCAGTAGTTGAAGCTTTGTTGCAAAATTTTAATTTTGTCCGCTTGCATTTCTTTACCCTTTTCTGTTAGGTTTCTTGGTCTTTCACTTCGTCTCGGTATCTGCAGTTCCTCCTCCTCCTCCTCTTCAGCACCACTCACTTCCTTTTCTTCAGGTCGTGCTTCTTCTTGGTGTCTTTCCTCTTCAGGTCGGGGTTGTGAATCCTTTCTCTCCCTAATACTGTCCCTTTCCTGTTCTGTAGGTGCACCTGGATCTGACATTTTAATCACTTCTTAAATAACAACCTACTTGTAAATAAGACCCTTTAAATTGTCCAAAATAATTGTCAACAACAAATATTGACACTAAATTAAATCTCTGTCAACCCTTTTTAGACAAACTTGTAAATATCACTTAAATGTAGTAAATATCCTAAATGTAAATACCTTAAAACTTAAACAAATCAAATCTTAAATTCAACTTTCTTAATCCAACCTTTGAATATTACCTTTTCTGAATATTACTTTCAAAATGTTCACTATATACTTTAAATCACTTCAAAACTAAAATATCAAAGGCAGTTGAAATACTTCAATATCAAATCAAATGGCAAATACCTTGAATTATTTTTGTAAAACAAATACACCTTTAACTTGGTATAATATCAAAAAATGAAATGACAATATAGTGTCCTTTTTTAACTTTGCACTTCAAGTGTGTCTTGTATAATGACAAGATTCAATTAAATGAAATGAGCAGATTAGTCCAAACTTTTACCACACACTCCTAAGTATCTTCAAACGTTTACAGAAGCCCTCTTTCTTCTTAGAGTACTGCTGATTTAACGTCCAATTTCTTCATGGCTTTATTGCCTTGAAAACGTTCAGATTACCTTTTCTTCCGTGTGTGAGAAGGACTGAGGGGGGAAGAGGCGCGGGGCGGGGGCGGGGGGGGGTTGCGCTGAACGGGCTCGCTGAACGGGCTCATCTGTCGGTGCTTGCTGACGATCACTCCGTGCAGCTGGCCTGGTCCTTTGATGTTGCAGACTGTCAATTAACGTGCGTTGTCCACTGCGTCGATGAACAGTGCGAGTTTTCACTGTAACTCCCTCCGAGCACAGACAGACACATGTGGTTTCCTCATACTGATTTATTCGAAGAAGGGGATCTCCAAACACACCGTGAAAACTATAAACAAACAATAAAACAACCACGTTACAATTAACATAAAATGGCATGTAGATGCAAAACATTTCACAGTAAAATACAGACAAAACAAACAACAAATACCTCGTTGGCTGCGTGCGTAACAAGGAAGGGAATCACTTGGGTCTTTAGGTCCTTTTAACCTTTGCTTAATAACAGTTAAGACAGTCTCTTGTGAACTTTCTTATAGTCTTTGTGTGACCAGTGCGCACTGGAGCTGCTGCACTTTGCTGCTTGCTGCTTGTTCCGTGTAACCAAAAATGACATGCGCAGACCAACGAGACACAAACAGAACAGGACTTTGACCCTTCAAAATAAAAGCATTACAACAACTTGACACAAAATACATGAAATAAAGGTTTTAACATGAATACGAACTTCTTAATTATGAACTTATGTCTTAAAGAAATATACAAATTATATTACTCAGTGGCAACAGTTACAGAGGATATATACAAAAACTATTTATTTTTGAGCGATGGATATAAGCGAATTAGCACAACACCCCAATGCCCCATTCATTTCAATGCAATTCAATGCAATTGATTGAGGGCTTATGGTATAGCGGAAATAGCCAATAATGCGCTTTTGCACAAAATAACACCTGGACCTCTTTGGTGGGGACGTAACAACTACAAATAAAGGTAAGAAAGCCTTCTAGCAAGGAATTCTCCTTTATGATGTTCCCAAAAGTTTACTAAGCAGCATGCTAAGCAAAAACCCGAGTCGTAGTATACAAGAGCCCCAGTGGGACATTTAATCACATTAAGTTGAGTCCTACTATAAAAAAGCTGAACTGAACTTTACAGACGGGGTGAAATGGTTAATTTGGGGCATTTTTATTTTCTTCAAGTTTCAGCCTCTCAAACGCACTTAGTAGGCTAAGTTCTTTCCACCACTGCAAATGCGATTCTCACCTTTAGTGTTTGTAAGGTACAGTATAGTGAATATAGGTGAATGCCATGAGTCATAGCGCTGCTGCTATACTGCCATTAAACATAACACAATGCCACTCAGCAAGACAACTGCAGCTGTTCTCTTTTCATGTTCGCTCTTATGTAACTCCTCAATTAGTGGAGAAATGAGAGCAGGCTGGAGAACCTGCTGTCTTCAGTGTTTGGAGATGTACAGTATACTGTGTTACAGCACGGTCCTTCTGAAACCATGAGTAATACATGTACTGTACTGCTGTCCGTCCTACTGTCTGTCTCTCCTTCTCAGCTGTCCTGCTGTCTGTCTCTCCTTCTCAGCTGTCCTGCTGTCTGTCTCTCCTTCACTGTCTCCCTCTCAGCTGTCATACTCTCGGTCTCTCCTTCTCAGCTCTTACTGTCTGTCTCTCCTACACTGTCTCCCTCTCAGCTGTCCTACTGTCTGTCTCTCCTACACTGTCTCCCTCTCAGCTGTCCTATACTGTCTGTCTCTCCTACACTGTCTCCCTCTCAGCTGTCCTATACTGTCTGTCTCTCCTACACTGTCTCCCTCTCAGCTGTCCTATACTGTCTGTCTCTCCTACTACACTGTCTCCTTCTCAGCTGTCCTATACTGTCTGTCTCTCCTACACTGTCTCCCTCTCAGCTGTCCTATACTGTCTGTCTCTCCTACACTGTCTCCCTCTCAGCTGTCCTATACTGTCTGTCTCTCCTTCACTGTCTCCCTCTCAGCTGTCATACTGTCTGTCTCTCCTACACTGTCTCCCTCTCAGCTGTCCTACTGTCTGTCTCTCCTTCACTGTCTCCCTCTCAGCTGTCATACTGTCTGTCTCTCCTACACTGTCTCCCTCTCAGCTGTCCTATACTGTCTGTCTCTCCTACACTGTCTCCCTCTCAGCTGTCCTACTGTCTGTCTCTCCTACTACACTGTCTCCCTCTCAGCTGTCCTATACTGTCTGTCTCTCCTACTACACTGTCTCCTTCTCAGCTGTTCTACTGTCGACTGTCTCTCATACACTGTCTCCCTTTCAAACACTGTGTGAGTTAGTTAATAAATAACAGAGCAGTATAGATTTACCGTCCACTCTCCAGATAAACATCTTGCTAATGAGTTTCCGCTCCGTCTGTCACACAGTGTCAGATACAGAGACCGAACCAGCTCATTATATCCGCTGTTTTTGACACATTTTGAAAAAGAAAAAATCTTTTGTCATGGATCATGGCACCATAATATATTTTCAAGTGGTGGCCTAGTGCGACCAAATGCATTTATATTCGGGGGTCCTTGACATGACAATGTATTTGGTACCACTATACCACTGCTCCTTATAGGCTATACTGCATATAGGATTAAATGCACAGCTTCCACAACCAGGTGTGTGAGCAGGCCTGTCTTTTCTCCGTTGTCTCCTTTTGGTTTTTGAGTGGTGCAACCACTCCTATATACGGAGCATTGTGTGTCTCTGCTGGTTGTGTCCGAGCACGTAAATAGCGTTTGGTTGTGCAACCTAATACACACACGAGCACGCACACACACACACACACACACACACACACACACACACACACACACACACACACACACACACAAACACGATTTCTGGTGTGACAGTACAGTACAGTGACAGTACAGTAGAGGGACCCCCTGAGGGCCCCCACACGGTAACTCTGTCATTTCTCGACCGTTTCGGACGCGGGGCGGCTCGCCGGAACCGGCCCGCCGGCCCCCTGGGCGCGTTCATGTGGGTATACGGAAGTTCAGGGGACCCCCACACGGAGTTGCGCCACTCACTTCACACAGGTGTGATTTTCTATCTCTCTCCCCCTCTCTCGGTTTCTCTTGCTTTGTGTGTGTATTGCGTGTGTGTGTGTATTGCGTGTGTGTGTGTGTGCGTGTGTGTGTGTGTGTGTGTGCGTGTGTTGCGTGTGTGTGTGTGTGTGTGTGTGTGTGTGTGTGTGTGTTGCGTGCGCTGCTGCCTATTTCCAAACCCACTCTGGCTTTTCATGGAGTGCTTTGTGCTCTTCAACGAGATGCTCAACTTCTCAGCGGAGGCCATGTTGGTCTACTCTAGATAGAAGGACACAGCACTGCTCAAAGGGTGCAAAGACCATGGTGGAACGCACGCACGCAACGCAACGCAACGCACGCACGCACGCAACGCACGCACACACACACACTTTAAACACTTACACGCTTACATAACTCCTACCCAACATTAACCTGCGTGCCTGGTGTAGTATGTCAGGTGGAGGTTACTCACACGCCTGCATGGTTGTTCCGTCAGCCCCACTCAAAGTATAACGTGTAGCCGTCTGACCCCGGGGTCAACGATATACGGAGGCCCGCGGCAGGTGTAAAGAGTTCTGTTTACAGTGTAAATTACATAAGAGGAAATGCTGGTAGGAGTTACAGTACACTGCTGCTGTCAGAGGAGCTGTGCACCTGGAGAGGGGGGGGGGGGACAGCGTTGATTTTGTCGACTAAATGCCATTATGTGACGAAGAATGTCCCGCAAATGTCTTTTTGTCACAGAAGAAAACTAAACGGAAACTAAATGAAAACTACAAGCTATGACGACTAAAACTATAAGACTAAATATATCGACAATTTCGTCAACAAATAAAAACTGGAATAAAATGTTAGGAATGGACTATATAGTGGACAAGAGATCCAGTATAAGTCATGTTACACTTGGTTGCATGTTGAAAATATCAGATCTACAAGCTCACAACACGTCTGTGATAAAAGTGTAAAATCAGCTATTACGCCAAAATACATTTTAGTCGACTACATCAACTGTCGATTTAGTCGACTAAAATCGCGTGACATTTACTCGACTAAAAGTAGACTATAAACACTAGAACATTCCAGGTGACTAAAATGTGACTAAAAACTAAATGAGAACTATTCAAAAGACCAATGAGTCATGACCATAGACTGTAAAAAATATAGACAAAGCGTTCCGCGGGTCTAACATGAACATAAAATGAAGCCTGTCAGTCCTTGCAATGGACGTCGCCATCTTTCTAGATCCGTTTGGGCCCAGCTGGCCCATTGGCTGGCCCAGACAACGAGGCGGGACTTCCCCCCTTCTTCTTCGTTGGTTTTTATTTTGACTCGAGTGGGTGGGGGATCCCGTTCATAGACTATAACGGTAGCCACGCCCCTCAGAACATGCACGACTTTATGGTCATTTTTTTTTATAAATGGGACCATAATTTTCCAAAAAGAATATTATGAAATATTAGAAATGAGACTTTAAACTAGTGACTGGAAGCAAAAAGTATTCATGACCATGTTTATTAAGGTAATACAGTCTAGGTGAAGTTGGGCCCAAATACATGGACTTCTATGGGGCTATGGGTTTTTTTGGGCCCAATGACAGCGCCACAACAGGCCATTATATGAACTTTCATTTCCTTAGTGGCTTCACAAAATATCTGTCTGACTGCCCCCCTGGTCATGACCAAGACTAAAATCAAATTTCGCTGCCAAAAACAACACTGCTGGGAGAACACAGCGTTGATTTCGGTCGACTAAAATGCCATTATTATGACGAAGAATGTCCCGCGACTATATACCTTTTTCCCCCTGACGAAAACTAAATGGAAACTGAATGAAAACCCGAGCTGTGATGGCTAAAACTATACTGTATAAAAAAGGGCCTGCGATGATGTTGTGATGTGATGTTGTTACAATTTACAATTTAGGCATTTAGCAGACGCTCTTAATCCAGAGCGATTTACATTAAGCAAGTACAAAAAAGCATGGGAATACATCACATAAAAACATTTATCATGTTGCCTGGATGGGTGGCGCGACAACACAAGCGTAAAAAATAAATCACACCCGTGTGAACTGAGTGGTGCAACTCCCCCCAAGTCCAACACCTCTCTCTCTCTCTCTCTCTCTCTCTCTCTCTCTCTCTCTCTCTCATATTAGCAAGCAACAGTGCACCACCATCCCTCTCTCTGTTTCTTGCTACAACAGCGCCCCTTACTGGTAGTTCATAGTCATAATACTGGTGCTCATTAACGTCACATGGGTGGGTGAACAACACATAGGCGCATTGGTGAACACATAACACGGGAACATTGCTGTTCCTTGGTTGCGCCTGCACTCAAAAAGCTAAACAGAAACCAGGTCCGGTGCACGTATATAACGAGCATGCGCGCAACACACTAACGTAAGTACGCGCGTAAATACGCGTCGAGCTTGTAGGTCGGCCATTTTCAGCAAGTGTAAAAATCCGCCATTACGACGGCATCAAGGCACCGCCAAAATACATTTTAGTCGACCAAATCAACTGTAGATTCAGTCGACTGTAAGATGTTATGATATTTGAAACTAGAACATATCTCAAACTATAGACTAACACTGAAAAACATTCCAGGTGATGAAAAATGTGGAATTAAAAAAAAAAAAGAAGACGACGAAGCGATACATTTCTCCACCCACCATTACCGTTACTTTGAAAAAAAAGAAATGGGAGAAAACCTATATTATTACGGATGAAACATGGGTTCGTGTGAACCAAAAATGGGTCACTATTGTTTGTGAAACAGTGTTAGTGGACACATTACATAAGACCCAGAGCTTGTATAAAGGTTACACCCATGCTGCTGCAATTAGAAGAGCTATAGCTCACCTGGGGGAGCCGGCGCGCACTGTTCCATTGACACAGTGGCAACACGAAACCCTGACATGGATACTACGAATCCCATGATGCCGCGGGGCGACTGAGATTGGGTGGCATGCAGCACCCCCCCCCCCCCCCCCCCCCACTCACTCGCAGTATTCAATTCATTTCCTCATAAATTCTATGCGAGTTACCGTAACATGCATTGCTGCATTAAACCATAGGATGACGTTGTTCTACTGTACATCAGCATACTGGAATAGCAAGAAATTTATTTTCTTTTTAAATTAATATTTGAAGTTTTTTCAGAAAACTTAGGTCAGGATTTTTTTAGAATCTGCCTCAGGTCTAAATGGGTTAACCCATTTTGGGTGCGGGAACCCCTTTTGGTGTTTTAAACATTATGTTATAATTTAGCTATTGAAAAATAGCAGACCTTCAAGCTCGTAGCGCGCCACCGAGCGGCGCGCTACGAGCTTGTATAGGTCTACTATTAAAAAAAAAAGAAGAATCTTTCAAAGATTTGAGGTCAAGCCTAAATGGGTTGACCTACTGTATACAGTGAAATGAAAAATATGTTTTTCACACTTTTAAACCGTGTTCATCACATGGGCATACCTAACAATAGATGCCAAAACAATGGGAAAAGATTGTGTATTTTTACATCAAAAGTCCATGAAAATCAAATTGTAATGACGTGATTGGTTGTTGTCGAGCCCCGCACAATCAATCAATCAATCAATCAATCAATCAATCAATCAATCATTCCCATCGCTGCGCGTCCGTCCAAACACAGCTGCTTCTGATTACAGGACTATACTCCGTTTCTAATCTCATTCAAGGTGACACGAATAAGTATAATGCAATATGATTATTGTGAGATTATTGCAATGACGATTACGATTATTATGATCGCCCCCCCATCCCTAGTTGGAAGTCAATTGGTGGGCAAACACACACATGCGCGCGCACACACAGGCACGCACGTGTCACGCACACACGCACACACACACACACACGCATGCATGTGCGCACAGCCGCGCACACACATGCACGCACGTGCACACACGCGCTGCTTTTGCACCCTATTAGATAGGTTTGTCAGATAGATTGTCCAGTATTGTGTTGCACAGGAAAATAATACATCCAGTGGGGAACAATTAATGAGGCCTCGCGGTCTCGCCTCTCGGAGACAAATGGCCAGTCGGGTGATATAGGTCACGTCGTGCATCGACAGAACTGTGTGGTGCCATTTGTGAACAAAATTAGGTTCTACGTAATACGTATATGATTGCACGCACGCAGGCAGGCAGGCAGGCAGGCAGGCAGGCAGGCACGCACGCACGCAGGCAGGCAGGCAGGCAGGCAGGCAGGCAGGCATGCAGGCAGGCAGGCAGGCAGGCAGGCAGGCAGGCAGGCAGGCAGGCAGGCAGGCAGACAGACAGACAGACAGACAGACAGACAGACAGACACTACAGCGGATGTCATATTTACTTGTGAGAGGAGATGTAGGTCACTCTGTGTGAACTGTTTAAATAACACACGTCACACAAAACACACACACACACACACACACGCATGCACGCGCGAGCGCACACACACACACACACACGGAAGGACGGACGCATGGGGGCACGGCCAAATACATACAATTTTCAGCAACCCCGTGTTTTTTTCTGTGAATGTTTCACACCACTGATAGAAGTGATAATATTACATAATAACAACACAGGGGTTTTTTCCAGAAGATTTTCAGAAAGGGCCTCGGGTCTTAAAAAGCACCTTTGATGAATGGCATTTTCCCTTATTTTCTTTTCTTTCTTCTTTTAAACCCTGAAGCCGGAAATAAGCCGACCTCTACACTTAATAACAAAGCTCACAACACGTTGCTCTTCGGCGTGTTGTGTTGTGAGCCGGTATATAGATCGGCTATTTTGGGGTATACGCAAGGCCCGGAAATGTCCGGGAAAATGGACCGGGAAAATGGTCCTCACAATGGTCCTCATTCACAACGGAGAAATACGCCACAGTGTAACTGATTGCGTAAACAGATGCGTATTGATATCGTATCAATCCGTCCGATCAAGCTACGATTGTTTTGCCGTGCAATTCAAAGAGTGGTGTGTACTGTATCACAGGTACGCAGGCGTAATCGCAGGTGTATGTCATATACTGAATGGAGCTTGGGTGGAGCCAAGTGATCGGAAAATCACCCGACAACCTCATTTTGCATTGATCCACGCCACATAATATCATACCATAAAAGGCTTCAAGCATGACTCAGCAGACATCTGAGATCCATCTGTCAGAAAAAGTAAAAAGGCAGCTCAAACGATATGGAGGTCCCTGACGGTGGAACAACATATTTTCCAGTGACTATATAGCCGAGCGGCTACACAAATTAGGCTACAATAAAAATGATTGCTGGAAAGAAATCACTGCTGTATATGAATAGAATATAGTAGCCCGCACATATTATATATATATATATTACAGCCGCGATGATGAGCTTGTAGAGCAGTTAATTTTGACAGGCGGGTCTCTGCACGGACAGATCTTCAAGCAAGCAAGCGCGAGGTATATGTATATAATTATAAAGGAAACGTACCAACTTAATTGGCACGCATTGCTTCACTCCTTGTTAAATGTCAGAACGTTAATAAGTTAACTGCATGTTACAGTTTCACTTTCACGTAATGAGAAATAAGTTCATTTGTAATGTTCACCACACGACCAAAATGCTATATTAAAACTCGGCAATGATAAAAAAGGCCCTATATTGATTAGCCTATACTGCGGTGATTGATTCCCTGCCCTGCACTGTCGGATTTGGAAAGCAAATATATGGACATGCATGGACACAGCCTGTGTCACACAGGCCATATTTTCTCTCTTTTTTTTCTTGTGGGATTTTTGGACTAAAGGCTATATATTTCATCCGATCCAACTTGTACGTTTCCTCAGCTGCATAGGTAAGAGTTGGCTATTCTGTGTGGCGTCCGCATGTGATAAATATACATTATTATAAATTAATATACCACGACGCAAATGGAGGCAGATAATGTGCTTGCAGCAAAGGCATTTAGACCTATACGTGAAACTTTAATTGGCTGAGTCTCTGTCAACATAATTATGCTGATCAGCGGGTTACAGTGGTAATAATAATCATCATCAACAGCCTTTCTTCTTGTCTGTCTGTCCGTCATGTTTGTGAGGTGAGCTGGCTTAAAACTATAATATTGTAATGTGGGAACATTTGCAACCTATGCCCTGCTACTACAGTGTATTGTCCACAGCCTATTGTGTGTGTAGTTATTAAGCTATGTGTTCTGATTGGGTCTCAGCCTCAGGGGATTCTGGGTAGGTTATGTTCAGCCCGCCAGTTTAGTGTGTTATGTTCCGGTTTTCAATGTGTATGGACGTCCGAGTGATTCCTCCTCCGTCTCTGCCCGAGAACTACGGACCGACACCAAACAAAGCCAAAGACTATTTGCACAGTGTGAGTTTACCTACCCGACATTATTTGTGCCAAGTTCTGTCTGTCAATATATCTGCTGAAGTTCTGTAATTCTGCCGACGTGCTGACAAAGTAAACATCTGTAAATCCATCCGGGAAACCTTGTTGTGGCATCATTCACTCGCCTCCAATCCACCACGTAATTAAGTCCACAACAATATGACTGGCCGACTATCAAACACGCGGTGATGCCATTCATTCAGTATAGGCTAATGTGGTCTTCTATTTTTTATATAGGGCTAATATAGCCCCCCCCTAATATAACCCCCCCCCCCCACACACACACACACACACACACACACACACACACACACACACACACACGCACACACACACACACCGAACTCAAAGGACCTCCGTATAACAATTCCAATAGTCCTATACTGCAGGCATTACTACACTAAACAACGTTGGATTCGTATACAGTGCAGAATGCAGATAAGTGTATGTTCTTATTATAACTGTGAGTTTTTTTTTTTTTACATGCAGCGTCAGTCCGCTTTACTGAATAGTTCACCAGATTACTTTACTGAATATTTCACAAGAGTCAAATGTACGGTCAAATGTAATGTATTTTATTTGAATATAGAAACAACAGTGTTTACAAAAAATATAGAAAAAAGGTAAACATCTTTTCAAAAAACATCAGTTTGTACAAAAACGATAGAAAAAAGTTGTCATATCTAAAAAAAAAACATCAGTTTGTACAAAAATATAGAAAAAAGTTGTCATAGCCTATGTACAAAAACACTGTTTCTGTGAAAAAGTTGTCATAGCTGCAGTGTGCTGTCCCATTTTGGTTAGCATCTCCACAATGGGCCATTCACTTCAGAAGCAGAATAATTCAGTCAGTAAGTAGGCCTATAGAAACTAGATAGAAAGATGCAGTGGAGAGTCTGAAAAATGGCAGAAGACAGTCACAGTGCATTTGATACATTTGGTCTAACAGGCTACACATTCCTAATACTTTTTTTGGTGGCTTCAATTAGTCAAACTCTTTCCACACTGGCCACAGGGGAAAAGTTTAAATCCAGTGTGAACTTCTAAATTATTTGAATTACTAAATTCCACACACATCACAATGATTTGTGAATTATCTGGTGTCTTTTAAGTTTGCTCATTGTAGGGAAGTGTTTACCACACTGATCACAGCCATAGGGTTTCTCTCCAGTGTGAATTATCTGGTGAGTTTTAAGGATTGCCATTTGGGAGAACTGTTTTCCACACTGATCACATCCATAGGGTTTCTCTCCAGTGTGTTTCCTCATATGGCATTTAAGGTGGGACATTTGAGAGAAGTGTTGTCCACATTGATCACATTCATAGGGTTTCGCTCCAGTGTGAATTATCTGGTGGCTTTTAAGGTTTTGCAATGTAGAGAACTGTTTTCCACACTGATCACATTCATAGGGTTTCTCTCCAGTGTGAACTCTCTGGTGGCTTTTAAGGTGGGCCATTCTAGAAAAGTGTTGTCCACAATGATCACACCCATAGGGTTTCTCTCCAGTATGAACGCTTTGGTGTAATTTAAGTTTGGACATTTGAGAGAAGTGTTTTCCACACTGAGCACATCCATATGGTTTCTCTCCAGTATGTACTTTCTGGTGGCCTTTAAGGCTTGCCATTTGAGAGAAGTGTTGTCCACACTGGTCACATCCATAGGGTTTCTCTCCAGTATGAATTCTCTGGTGTATTTTAAGTTTGGACATTTGAGAGAAGTGTTGTCCACACTGATCACATCCATATGGTTTCTCTCCAGTATGCACTTTCTGGTGGCTTTTAAGGCTGTCCATTCGAGAAAAGTGTTGTCCACACTGATCACATCCATAGGGCTTTTCTCCAGTATGAATTTTCTTGTGGCTTTTAAGGCTGGACGAGTGAGAGAAGTGTTTTCCACACTGATCACATCCATAGGCTTTCTCACCAGTGTGAATTCTCTGGTGTGTTTTAAGGTTTTGCAATTGAGAGAAGTGTTGTCCACACTCATCACATCCATAGGGTTTCTCTCCAGTGTGAATCCTCTGGTGATTTTTCAGTGTGTACTTGTCAGAGAAGTTTTGTCCACACTCATCACATCCATAGGGTTTCTCGCCAGTGTGAATCCTCTGGTGTATTTTAAGGCTGGACAAGCGGGGGAAGCGTTTACCACACTGATCACAGCAGTGGCATTTTTCTTTAGCCAAGCTTCTTTGTTCATTCACCTCTGGTAAAACAGGGAAGCCAGACTGATGATGCAACACTGGATTGGGGAAAAAAGACAAAGGAATCGTTGCTTAGAGGTACTCTCATAATTAGATTTGACATTTGCCCTTGCTATCCCTCCTGGCACAAATATTATGTATACATACAACGGATGTTATTGTCTCCTTTTAACATTTGTTCTAAGGATAAGCTGTTATATACACATTACATGAGTATGAGCATGCTGATTTGAAATGAAAAGGGTGGTGATGAAGCTAATGTTTTGATTTGTTGATTAATTAAAAGTACAATGTTGTGCTGTTTAGAGAAAAAACACACATTGTATTTTAAGTCCATTCTAATATTGAAACAAAACAAATTGCTGGATAAAACATCTATAGGACATGCTGTATATCCATATAGACACTGTGAATAAGTTACAGAGGTCTTGATGATCATTTGGTTTAGATAAAACATCCTTGTGACATGCTGTATATCCATATAGACACCGTAAATAAGTTACAGAGGTCTTGATGATCTTTGGGTTTAGATAAAACATCCTTGTGACATGCTGTATATCCATATAGACAGAGTAAGTAACTTACAGGGGTGCTGATGATCATTGGGTCCTCCCTGTTGAGCAGAATTGTTCCTGGTGGGGTCACGAGAGTTCATCTTCAGCCGAAGTCTGGAGTCCACAGTGAGATCTGATCAGAAATGAGTGATATCCTGGAGGAGTTGTGGAGAACTGACAAATACAAACTCTTCTTATACTAGAGAGCCTGAGGTGGAGCCACTAACTGCTTGGGACTGATTGGCCAAAGAGGAGAACAATAGAACCATGTCTCCGCCAATCACAGAGATATATGAAACCAGCTCATGTCACTTCATGCCCGTTTAGTTTGATTGATGACCTTGACACGCCCCCTTATGATTAGACAAGGGGTCTAGACAATGGTTAATCTAGCCTATTGTCCTAGAGGTCATCTAAGGTCATGGGAAGTTGAAGTTCAAGGCTATGTCCAGACAGACTTTGATCCTAGAGGTCAGCTATAGGTCATGGGGACCTTCAAGTTCAGACCTATACAATGGTATGCGTGCGCATGCAAGCCACACCCACCATCCCCTGTTCAGTTGCCCTCAGCACCTCAAATCATTGGACATGAGGTGGTAGACCCCCATGAGCATGTTTGATACAAATATAATCACATTGTCCTGGACGGGTAGTGATTGATACATACCAACTAGTCATAAAGCAGTGGTTCTCAAAGTGGGGTCCATGGGCCAGCTAGATTTGTTAATACAGAAGCAGACTCATTTTAACCACTGTATCCATATTTTAAACGTGATGTACAAGCTCACAGTATGTCACTTTGTGCCACACAGCAAGTAAAAAAAAATCCAAATTTTTCAAATATTTTCTTCAGGGGGTCCCTCTGGCTCAAAACATTTTCAGATGGCCCCAAATATATATCATTTTGCGAGTCCTTGGCACGACATAGTTTGAGAACTATTATGTACTGATCTAAAGCATACCTGTATCATTTAGCATGTGAAGTCACCTGCCAGTAAAACTAATTAAATTTGTGCTTTTCTGATCAACCGCCGGGAACCCCGTTTCCAGTCTGGCTACCACTAGTGAATGCAGTCTCTAACACAAGTTTTGCTACGGTCGTGAGAAACATCCACTGCTAGAAATGATTTTGCTCTTATATTTTTGAGGTTTCATTGTAGGACTGAGAATAATGAGAGGGAATCTCCTGTCTTTCATTCTGTGTGTCTATGAGGGGAGGGGTTCTATGAGGGACTGGGGGGTAACATTTAGTTAATTCACCACTGAAACAGGACACCTCCCCAACCATGGCCTGGACTTGCGTGTGCCATACAGGCATGCTGCTAAGGACTGGGAAACATCTTTACAGATATATCTAAAACACAATGGGGCTGTATATTCTTGACCCAAAAGATCTAGGTAAAAAAGAACACCTAAAAACCAAGCCCATATCTTTTTTAATGACAATTTGCTCCGCAGCTCCCATCTCAGATAGTTTAAATTCTACTTAGACTCCGGCATATTAATTTACATTGATATGTATTGATTGAAATTAAATGTTCAAATAAAGTAAACTACTTGGCCAGACCAAAAAAATAGTGATAAAAAGAAGAAATTTACTGTTGAGGGCGGGAGGGCAGTCCAAAGGGCCATAAGACGTCCGTGTTCACTGACGGACTAGGTTTGAATAACACAATTCCAAAACCCTCCTCCTTCAAGCCAGTGCATAACTTGACCTCACCACAATTGTGTGGGGGTGTGTGATCCTTTGGAAAAAGGGGATATTCATTGTATTGAAGTACAAAAACCTTTTGTTAAGGAGGGTCTGAGTGCTTAGAACTATTGGACTCCTCCTTTAGTTGTTCTCTCTCTCTCTCTCTCTCTCTCTCTCTCTCTCTCTCTCTCTCTCTCTGTGTGTTCGTGCATGTTTTAGGATGCATTATCCAGTATCTAACTTTAGAAAAGTTATATAATATTATATATTTATTCCATGGTTGTGCAGCAGTGTTAAAAATGGTGTTCACCCCTAACTCTGTGACAGCCTGTGGTATGTTTAAAGTAAAACATTTAGTCAAAATACATGCCTGTATAGGGCATGCATGTTTACAAGTATATAATTGACATGATTACGGGCATGTCTTTTAGACCACTAGATTTATTTAAACATTTAGATAGTTAGATAATACAAATAAATGTTTATGGTTATTTTAAAACTGTAGTGTAGTTTATGATATGTTCACGTAAACTTTTACATTACAGTGACATTACAGTTTATTACCTAACTAATTTCACTTTCAAATAAAGAACAGGCAATATTTTGAAATAAGGCCTCATTATGTCCCAGGGCATGGCATATGACTTTATCACAATACACATTATGATAGTGTTATAGGTATTGATGCGTTTTACTGTGATGGGGGTTATCTGATAGTCAGGCTGAACACATAAATCATGGAATCACAAGATCTGGCATTTTAATGATTGCCCCGGGATACTTATCCCAAAATTGAATGGTCATGTGATATGCATATGAACAGCAAAGACATATATGAAAGCACATACGACCTGTTACATCACAAATCACATTCGATCATATCAGTCCGTTGATGTTATTATCCAACAAACATATTATGCATTATAGCATAGAGGCCATACTACAATCATTAACATATCACAACATCAACACGACTGCACAACACAAAAACAACTATTGTATGTGTACTGTACAACACCAATCATTACTAGCTGTACATCTACACATCATTACATACTAACAAGTATGTAAATATCTGAATACTCTGCCCCTGGCATTGTAAATGTATATGATTTCTCATGCATATAAAACTCATTTGAAACGAATTGACTGGACTATGCAATTCTAGGTGAACACATGATGTCCATTCTCCTTTTCCCCTCCTGTGACTGAAAATTAACGGGGCTAGGACAATTATCCACATTAGCAGTACCACGCTTAAGTTATGTTAAGTGATGCACTCCCGTGGGGTAAACCACAGACCCTGCATGAAGGGCACAATTGACCATTTGCAGACCGCTGTCATCTTGCCATCAGGGTTTAAAAGGACTAGTTTTCAGTAAAGCAATGTCCTGCTGCCTTTTGCATTATGTGCAACAAAAAAAAAGAAGAAAAAAAAGTGGTAGCCTACGCAGCTACACAGTGCAGCTAACGCAGGGCAGTTGAGTGATATCTAACGAGCACTTTCCAAACTGCAATACTTGGAACAGAATCACCTACATGGATACAAAGTAGCATGACTGCAATGCATTTTAATGAAACAAACACTTTGAGGTTAAAAAGAGGATAATTCAAGCTTTTCGTACAGCTGCAATGTTAGTGAGCTTGACGTTGTGTAATACAATCAGATAGGACTTTTCTGTATGGATGAATGGGCTCTGAATGGGAAGTTGCACCTTGTTAACAACTTGCTATGGTCCATATTGACATGGCGTAAAAATGCTAAGTTTTTTGTTTTGTTTTTTGTCTTCCCTATAAATTGGGGTGCAGTGAATAACCCATCCATGCATGGAGAATAGCCTACAGTATGTAAAACTGATTGATTGAACATTAAAGTTAAGTTATTTAACCAGTCAACTTTGAGCAATCTGCTATTCAATAATACCGGTCTTGATGAAAGTACAAGTACAGTAGTCTTTGTAATATGTGCAGTTTATTTGAATGCTTAAATAACTATAATACATAACCATATAGTCAAAGGTTTAGCACACATCCTATTAGTAAAAGTAAAATGCCGTTATGCTTTAAAAGCGTTAGAAGTACATATCACTGTTACTTTCTTAGCTTACGCATGTTTCATGGTAAATGCTTTTTATGTGATGTATTCCCATGCGTTTTTGTTATTGCTTAATGTAAATCGCTCTGGATTAAGAGCGTCTGCTAAATGCCTAAATTGTAAATTGTTATATCCATTGTGACATATAATCCAGGGGTAATTTTTCTTGGCATTGTAGTAGTAGTAGGCCTATGTCCTGTATGCTTTGCATTCCGAGTGCCGCTATTGAAAACATTAGTCAGTAATGACAGGGATTGCCCCTCACCCAGCTTGGAATGGTGTCAATGTACTGTAGATTGGATAGTTGAAACTATTCAAAAATATTTTTTCAAAATAGTAAAAAAATATATATAAAAAAAAAGGCAAAGAAGTTTCCACCGAAGTAGGGATGATCCAAGCATTCCGCCACTGTAGGTCTTTTCTTTGGGTCTTCATTGATCATCCTCTTGATGAGATCCTTCGCGAGAACATCCTGAACATGGTGCAGGTTGTAGATTCCATCCAGAATGTTGACTTCACACCGAGGGCCTGTACCAAATGGATGGTGTCCTCCAGACAGGATGTAATATAACAACATCCCAGCCACCTTCAGGATGAAAATGAAATGTAGTGACAGAATGTGCTGTTTTCTTTGATTAAAATGGTTCTCTCATGCTGAAAAAGAACAAACCTGGATGTCTGCACTTCTTGTATAGGGTACAAGCTCACGGCCATCGTTCTCATCAATGGTCTCCTTAGCCTTCCAGCATTTTCTTCTTGCACTGCTCGCTGCATATGTTGTTTGTCCTCTGGGCAGCTGTCTGCTTATTCCAAAATCTGACAATCTGACCTTCCTTGTAACATCTGCAGGGTAAATTGTATAAATAAATAACAAAAAATACATTAGCGGCTTGTTTTATTTTTCGTCTATAGCTTACCAATCAACACATTCTGGGGTTTGATATTGCGGTGGAGAATTGGAGGACTCTGGTGATGGAGTGTCTTTAAGCTATTGAGAAATTGTTGTGCGTTCACCATTTCACAAAGACGGCCTCCAGGAAACTCATCTCTTAACTTGACGTATTCTTCCAGAGAGTATTCACATAATTCAAGAACAACGTATGCAAAGTTTTCATCCTCTATAAAGTCCACATATTGTACAACAGAAGCATGATCAAGCTCTGGAAGACATGAAAAGTTTTTCTCGTCCTTCAGCATTCTCTTCACTGCGACTTCAGTGCCATCCTCTCTTAACCCCAAGTAGACTTGAGTTCCATCACTTCCCTTTGCTATGCTGAATTCACCACCTTTCCCAATGACAAAATGACCACATTTGACAACGTTGTCAACCTCGTGAGCGTTTGCAAGTTTCTCTAGCTGTTGGCTCCACCTTTGACTGATTCTGTGCCATTCTCGTGGTTGTTTTGGCTCTGTGTTGGTCACTTCACTTTCCGAGGTTGGTTTGCTGAGATGCGTGTGTAGTGGTCTTAGCCTGTCCATCTCAACTTCATCGCTCCGCATTTGTGCATATGTGACAGGTGTCAAGAGAGATTTTTCTTTCTTTTTTTATTTTGCATATATATATATATATATATATATAATATTGTATATCCGTTCAGTGACTTATTATGATCTTTCCTTATATTCATATATATATTGTGGAGTCTGTCAGGTCTCGCCACAGTGGGAGGGGCGCGTTCCCCTGACAACCAGACAAGCGGCGACACGGCACGCCCACGGCCGGGTCATAGACGCAGTGTTCTACCCCAGAGCAATCTTGAATCAGCTGCGCCTAATGCCGACCGCCGCCCTTGTTAGCAATTAACGGCAGCCGCAACCTGTCAGCCGCACCCTTTATAAACGAACCGCACGCCTAGCAGTATCAGATCCCTGCTACACACAGACGCTCGCGCAGCATATGCCGTCCACTCGGCGTTGGATGGTAAGTCCACACTCCTCTCACTTATGGACTCTCACGTATGGACTATGTTTATTGTTTGATCGCTTGTATCACCACTCAATTGCTCTCTTATATTCCCACATCACCAGGCTTGTAGGAGTGGGGCTGGAAGCACACGCAGGAGCGTGTGCCCCCCATAGACAAGTATACACGGAGAGCCGCATGCATACTGGAGACCCACCTGGCTCGTATCGGGGACGAGTGCGGAAGACGGGACCCCCGTATGGAAACGGCAGCTCCACAGCTCCATAAGGTCGCAGTAAGACAAACCGTTCACTATCTATCACCCGTGTTATTAAGAAGAGGCACTCATAGTGGCAAATGAGCAGCTAAGGATAATAACGAAGATTGTGAATGAAGGAAGTCACCCTGTCGATGCTAAATGAAGACTGTGAATGAAGAGTGTCACCGTGGTGTTGTACACTGAAGATTGTTGAATGAAGATAACCCCGTAGAGACTAATGGAAGCTAGCAGGCTCTAGATAAAGTGTCACGTCCACCCTGTGAAAGAAGACAGGCCCGTGTTATGTTTATTTCACCCTTTGAAGAGACTTTAAGTTGGCTTGCGCCGCCATACTCCGGTGAAAGAAGACCGTTAGAAACTAGAGCGCTCACTTTGTGTTAACCCCCTGACTGCCGTTGTCGTACCGACACGGCCACCCAGTAGATAGAGAGAAATAAGAATATAAATGCTTGTGTATCTTCCTGTTGGCCGAGCCTAAGGGGCCCTCCGTACCATACTCGCCCGGTACCATACCAAGTACTTTTACTCTAATTACTCACCACCCCGTATCCGAGTACTTCTACTCTAAAGTACTCTTCTGTGCCTAGTGGATAGAGAAAGATACGCACCCCCCTTACCTACCTCCGGGGGAGCCTCCTGGCCTCCTCTGGAACCTGGAAAAGAAGAAGAGAAAGAGTTATACAAATGTCTAGTTGGTAGACTGCCTAGACCGGGAGTCTCAGGCCCCAACTTTGTACTTACCTTGTGCTCTGACCGTATGCTAACATCCCCTCTCATCCTCTGCAGTGACGACTCCCGCCTCGGAACCGGGACCTCATGCAAAGAATAATAACTGTTTGAGTGCTGTTTGTGCTACTGACTTTGTTTGAGCCTTTTGGAGAAATAAAGAAAGGGGCGCCCTCGTGTGTCTAACCCCTGATACTGCACTCTGAGTTATATTTCCCACCCGACCTCCCACAATATATATATTTACCACTGTCGATTGGGTATATGCTCCTGTTTTGTGTGAACAGAGACTTATATTCCGCTGGACAAAGTACTGTGTGAATGATTCGGCCTGGGTCACACATACGTAATGAGGTTAGAGGTGTGTACAAATAGAAGGTGTGGCATATGTGTACATTGATGTTTTTTTTTGTTTCACGAGAAACATAACATATTTACATAGGCATGATACACAATACCATTTGTGTATTTAGGGACACTACCACAGTGACATGGAAGAATAGACACAGATGCACAAGATTAAATCATGTCATGTTTTAATAGTTCAGTACTATTAGCATTCAATCATCACAGTGACATAGAAGGACCTTACCACAGGCCTGAATATTTGCATTACATGCATATGCATTACATTTGTCAGAATCTAACTAGAATTTAACATGGGTAATAAATACTACATAATACAAATATTTAGCATAGCCTATCATATTTACATAGGTATGATACACAATACATCTAATAGACTTAATTAAATCATACCATGTACGTATCATCCCTCTGTGGGGACCTGAAGAATTTCATCCATTCGGTGCAGCCAGCTAGTTTTGGGTGCAGCTAGAGGGGCTGTTGTATCCTCATCACCAGAGCCTGCTGGGGATCGCTGTGGTTTGGAATAGTTCTGTGTTTCAGAGTTCGGTGCTGGGGGAGGATGGGGGTGTGATGGGTAGTTGTCCATTTTCGGAAAGTCCAGGAGCATTCATGCACGTAGTCAAATCTAACGGTTCAATCGGTGCAAAATACTTGTCGTCCGGAATATATGAATATAAGGAAAGATCATAATAAGTCACTGAACGGATATACAATATTATATATATATATATATATATGCAAAATAAAAAAAGAAAGAAAAATCTCTCTTGACACCTGTCACATATGCACAAATGCGGAGCGATGAAGTTGAGATGGACAGAATAAGACCACTACACACGCATCTCAGCAAACCAACCTCGGAAAGTGAAGTGACCAACACAGAGCCAAAACAACCACGAGAATGGCACAGAATCAGTCAAAGGTGGAGCCAACAGCTAGAGAAACTTGCAAACGCTCACGAGGTTGACAACGTTGTCAAATGTGGTCATTTTGTCATTGGGAAAGGTGGTGAATTCAGCATAGCAAAGGGAAGTGATGGAACTCAAGTCTACTTGGGGTTAAGAGAGGATGGCACTGAAGTCGCAGTGAAGAGAATGCTGAAGGACGAGAAAAACGTTTCATGTCTTCCAGAGCTTGATCATGCTTCTGTTGTACAATATGTGGACTTTATAGAGGATGAAAACTTTGCATACGTTGTTCTTGAATTATGTGAATACTCTCTGGAAGAATACGTCAAGTTAAGAGATGAGTTTCCTGGAGGCCGTCTTTGTGAAATGGTGAACGCACAACAATTTCTCAATAGCTTAAAGACACTCCATCACCAGAGTCCTCCAATTCTCCACCGCAATATCAAACCCCAGAATGTGTTGATTGGTAAGCTATAGACGAAAAATAAAACAAGCCGCTAATGTATTTTTTGTTATTTATTTATACAATTTACCCTGCAGATGTTACAAGGAAGGTCAGATTGTCAGATTTTGGAATAAGCAGACAGCTGCCCAGAGGACAAACAACATATGCAGCGAGCAGTGCAAGAAGAAAATGCTGGAAGGCTAAGGAGACCATTGATGAGAACGATGGCCGTGAGCTTGTACCCTATACAAGAAGTGCAGACATCCAGGTTTGTTCTTTTTCAGCATGAGAGAACCATTTTTAATCAAAGAAAACAGCACATTCTGTCACTACATTTCATTTTCATCCTAAAGGTGGCTGGGATGTTGTTATATTACATCCTGTCTGGAGGACACCATCCATTTGGTACAGGCCCTCGGTGTGAAGTCAACATTCTGGATGGAATCTACAACCTGCACCATGTTCAGGATGTTCTCGCGAAGGATCTCATCAAGAGGATGATCAATGAAGACCCAAAGAAAAGACCTACAGTGGCGGAATGCTTGGATCATCCCTACTTCGGTGGAAACTTCTTTGCCTTTTTTTTTTTTATATATTTTTTTTTACTATTTTGAAAAAATATTTTTGAATAGTTTCAACTATCCAATCTACAGTACATTGACACCATTCCAAGCTGGGTGAGGGGCAATCCCTGTCATTACTGACTAATGTTTTCAATAGCGGCACTCGGAATGCAAAGCATACAGGACATAGGCCTACTACTACTACAATGCCAAGAAAAATTACCCCTGGATTATTATTATGTTTATTATTATATAATTTTTACAATTTACAATTTAGGCATTTAGCAGACGCTCTTAATCCAGAGCGATTTACATTAAGCAAGAACAAAAACGCATGGGAATACATCACATAAAAAGCATTTACCATGAAACATGCGTAAGCTAAGAAAGTAACAGTGATATGTACTTCTAACGCTTTTAAAGCATAACGGCATTTTACTTTTACTAATAGGATGTGTGCTAAACCTTTGACTATATGGTTATGTATATAGTTATTTAAGCATTCAAATAAACTGCACATATTACAAAGACTACTGTACTACTACTACTCAAAGTTGACTGGTTAAATAACTTAACTTTAATGTTCAATCAATCCGTTTTACATAGGCTATTCTCCATGCATGGATGGGTTATTCACTGCACCCCAATTTATAGGGAAGACAAAAAACAAAACAAAAAACTTAGCATTTTTACGCCATGTCAATATGGACCATAGCAAGTTGTTAACAAGGTGCAACTTCCCATTCAGAGCCCATTCATCCATACAGAAAAGTCCTATCTGATTGTATTACACAACGTCAAGCTCACTAACATTGCAGCTGTACGAAAAGCTTGAATTATCCTCTTTTTAACCTCAAAGTGTTTGTTTCATTAAAATGCATTGCAGTCATGCTACTTTGTATCCATGTAGGTGATTCTGTTCCAAGTATTGCAGTTTGGAAAGTGCTCGTTAGATATCACTCAACTGCCCTGCGTTAGCTGCACTGTGTAGCTGCGTAGGCTACCACTTTTTTTTCTTCTTTTTTTTTGTTGCACATAATGCAAAAGGCAGCAGGACATTGCTTTACTGAAAACTAGTCCTTTTAAACCCTGATGGCAAGATGACAGCGGTCTGCAAATGGTCAATTGTGCCCTTCATGCAGGGTCTGTGGTTTACCCCACGGGAGTGCATCACTTAACATAACTTAAGCGTGGTACTGCTAATGTGGATAATTGTCCTAGCCCTGTTAATTTTCAGTCACAGGAGGGGAAAAGGAGAATGGACATCATGTGTTCACCTAGAATTGCATAGTCCAGTCAATTCGTTTCAAATGAGTTTTATATGCATGAGAAATCATATACATTTACAATGCCAAGGCAGAGTATTCAGATATTTACATACTTGTTAGTATGTAATGATGTGTAGATGTACAGCTAGTAATGATTGGTGTTGTACAGTACACATACAATAGTTGTTTTTGTGTTGTGCAGTCGTGTTGATGTTGCGATATGCTTAATGATTGTAGTATGGCCTCTATGCTATAATGCATATATGTTTGTTGGATAATAACATCATACCCTGTGTTTGTAAAACTGTTGATGCCTTTGCAGCCTATAGCATACTATTCAAGTTGACTATTCAGTTGTTGTTGAACTATTGAGCAGTCATTCAAATGGCACATTTTATTTAAAAAAAGGTCTTGCATGTTTCATGTTACGTGTGTTTTTGCAGTGTTGTGATGTATTGTGGGGTGTTGATGTTACTGCCGTATTGATGATACTGTAGGGGTTGCCATACATTTGTGATCTAGTATTGGTCCAGTGTGTTGATTGCGGGTATAGTTTTTTCTAAGATCTGTATAGGATCGTTCTGTTCTGTAGATTTGCATGTTTTTTGTTTCATGTTTTGCGTTCTCGAGATGTATGGTGTAAGATGTAGATTCTTTAATGGTTTTGTTGGTTTTGTACTTTTGTACTTTGTGTGTGTTAGTAGTAGTTAGTAGTAGCAGTATAGTCATGCTATACTTGCACAGCTATTACTAATACAACTGTTAATATGCACTGATGCACTGATGGGGGAAAGTAGACCGTTTAAACAGTTACCATTACTCATAAGAGTGTAAAATTATAATAAGTAAAATAATAAGAGTGTGCACCCTAGCTTTGCCCAAGCAAGGTCACAGAGTGACAGAAAGATTCCTATATAGTGTCTGAAAAAGTAGAGACACGTCAGAATTCTTCAGGACAGACAACCTCTCAGGCCAGCGCTTCAAGGGGCGCCCCGATCAACGGACTGATATGATCGAATGTGATTTGTGATGTAACAGGTCGTATGTGCTTTCATATATGTCTTTGCTGTTCATATGCATATCACATGACCATTCAATTTTGGGATAAGTATCCCGGGGCAATCATTAAAATGCCAGATCTTGTGATTCCATGATTTATGTGTTCAGCCTGACTATCAGATAACCCCCATCACAGTAAAACGCATCAATACCTATAACACTATCGTAATGTGTATTGTGATAAAGTCATATGCCATGCCCTGGGACTTAATGAGGCCTTATTTCAAAATATTGCCTGTTCTTTATTTGAAAGTGAAATTAGTTAGGTAATAAACTGTAATGTCAATGTAATGTAAAAGTTTACGTGAACATATTATAAACTACACTACAGTTTTAAAATAACCATAAACATTTATTTGTATTATCTAACTATCTAAATGTTTAAATAAATCTAGTGGTCTAAAAGACATGCCCGTAATCATGTCAATTATATACTTGTAAACATGCATGCCCTATACAGGCATGTATTTTGACTAAATGTTTTACTTTAAACATACCACAGGCTGTCACAGAGTTAGGGGTGAACACCAATTTTAACACTGCTGCACAACCATGGAATAAATATATAATATTATATAACTTTTCTAAAGTTAGATACTGGATAATGCATCCTAAAACATGCACGAACACACACACAGAGAGAGAGAGAGAGAGAGAGAGAGAGAGAGAGAGAGTGAGAACAACTAAAGGAGGAGTCCAATAGTTCTAAGCACTCAGACCCTCCTTAACAAAAGGTTTTTGTACTTCAATACAATGAATATCCCCTTTTTCCTAAGGATCACACACACACCCCCACCCAATTGTGGTGAGGTCAAGTTATGCACTGGCTTGAAGGAGGAGGGTTTTGGAATTGTGTTATTCAAACCTAGTCCGTCAGTGAACACGGACGTCTTATGGCCCTTTGGGCTGCCCTCCCGCCCTCAACAGTAAATTTCTTCTTTTTATCACTTTTTGTCTGGCCAAGTAGTTTACTTTATTTGAACATTTCAATCAATACATATCAATGTAAATTAATATGCTTAATAGTCTAAGTAGAATTTAAACTATCTGAGATGGGAGCTGCGGAGCAAATTGTCATTAAAAAAAAGATATGGGTTTGGTTTTTAGGTGTTCTTTTTTACCTAGATCTTTTGGGTCAAGAATATACAGCCCCATTGTGTTTTAGATATATCTGTAAAGATGTTTCCCAGTCCTTAGCAGCATGCCTGTATGGGACACGCAAGTCCAGGCCATGGTTGGGGAGGTGTCCTGTTTCAGTGGTGAATTAACTAAATGTTACCCCTCAGCCCCTCATAGACCCCCTCCCCTCATAGACACACAGAATGAAAGACAGGAGATTCCCTCTCATTATTCCTACAATGAAACCTCAAAAATATAAGAGCAAAATAATTTCTAGCAGTGGATGTTTCTCACGACCGTAGCAAAACTTGTGTTAGAGACTGCATTCACTAGTGGTAGCCAGACTGGAAACGGGGGTTCCCGGCGGTTGATCAGAAAAGCACAAATTGAATTAGTTTTACTGGCAGGTGACTTCACATGCTAAATGATACAGGTATGCTTTAGATCAGTATATAATAGTTCTCAAACTATGTCGTGCCCAGGACTCGCAAAATGATATATATTTGGGCCATGGACACCCCATCTGAAAATGTTTTGAGCCAGAGGGACCTAACCTGACGCTGCCAGATGAGGGCGGTATTGCGGAAACATATTCCCCAACACAACACTCATCTGGGATCTCTGACAGAGTTGAGCCCTGAGTCAGATCTGCTTCGCACCGAACCAATCAGCGTGAGCTAAAGGCGGGATGCGGATGTGACGGTATATAGACACGTCGATATGATTGGTTGTGTTTGCACGCCCACACGGTGATAGACAGACGCTCCCATCCAATCATCTACCATGTATCTTGAAAAAAAGGAACAGCCCCGTCATCGAATTTGCTTCCGCGATCCCAGATCCAAATAAGCTGTGAAACAAATTTGTGTAGCAAGCTTTTTGGATCTGGCAGCGTCAGGTTAAGAGGGACCCCCTTGAAGAAAATATTTGAAAAATGTGGATTTCTTTTTACTTGCTGTGCGGCACAAAGTGACATACTGTGAGCTTGTACATCACGTTTGAAAATATGGATACAGTGGTTAAAATGAGTCTGCTTCTGTATTAACAAATCTAGCTGGCCCAAGGACCCCACTTGGAGAACCACTGCTTTATGACTAGTTGGTATGTATCAATCACGTATCAATCACTACCCGTATAGACAATGTGATTATATTTGTATCAAACATGCTCATGGGGGTCTACCACCTCATGTCCAATTATTTGAGGTGCTCTGTCAAACATGACAGGGGGGAACTGAACAGGGGATGGTGGGTGTGGCTTGCATGCGCACGCATACCATTGTATAGGTCTGAACTTGAAGGTCCCCATGACCTATAGCTGACCTCTAGGATCAAAGTCTGTCTGGACATAGCCTTGAACTTCAACTTCCCATGACCTTAGATGACCTCTAGGACAATAGGCTAGATTAACCATTGTCTAGACCCATTGTCTAATCATAAGGGGGCGTGTCAAGGTCATCAATCAAACTAAACGGGCATGAAGTGACATGAGCTGGTTTCATATATCTCTAACCACAACCTAACAAACTTCTGCATGTGCTCCACCCCTCTCTGACACATCCCCCATGTCATGCTATTATGCAACATTCTAGAAATAAACTGCTAACTGTGAGATTGCTTTCTAAGCTTCATATTTAGTGAATCTGAACTGTTTCCAAATCATGATACATTGATGCATGGAGTTACTTAGTCTATGTCAGGGTGCCCAAAGGGTAGATTGCGATCCACCAGTTGATCGCAAATGCTGTGCAGGTAGACCACATGACATGCCCCTAAAAATGTATAATTTTAATATTAAATAAATAATAAATCAATAAACAAATATAAAAGCATATAACTAAAACAAAAGTACGGTGCAGCAGAGAGAGAATGGTCAAAACGCAATCAAATGTTGTTGGCTGCAATGTGATGTGATTTCAAAGAACAATGTAATCACGAATATAGCATATGATTATTATAATTAAGGATAATGACTTATCCTGATTCATCCTGACTTATCCTGATCATTAATTAATACTTTACACTATGGACACATGTTTCTGCACATAGGCACAATACATTTTGAGGATTTGACAATTATACTAATTAGTTGTTAGGCCTTGACCAGACAACTCTCCTTCTATTCAAATTGAACCCCCACTGCAATTTAATGTAAGTACAGGGGACGTGGTAGTATACTTGTATAAGACCAGATGTGAAGACTTGTGTACTATTTATGAAGACTGTTGGCAATCATTTAGGGGGTGGGTGGCAGTTTGTGTTTTGGAAAACAAATAGGCCTGCATTGTTATTCTAAATTCTTAATGTTTTGTAATAAATGTTTAAAGTCAAGAGTTGTTTTGTATCTGTGGTGTGCGTCGTGACAATTCAGCCAGTGACATAAATAGAGTGCAATAGTAAACGTTTTATTATTCAATCAAGTAACATGTTTGCAAGATAAATGAACATGCTGGGATGTAAATCACTGTATGAGCAGTTAATTTCTTCACCAGAGCTGGTTCTACTTGGTTCTGATGTCACTGAAAGAATGTGGAGCAATCCTCTTAATGACTAAGCTGCAGTAACAGTGAATTAATATCCACTTATATGATTCAATACTGTTAGACTGTACATATATTATCAGATACTCATTGTATACGTACATAATAATCATTTCCATAACATATCATTTGAGAACAGCAGTCTCCAGTAGGAGTCACATTAGAGTGTTTAGAAAATAGGTAATTTCTGTCATCTTTCTAGAATGCTGCCAATTACGTCCTAGCAAGGCTTAGACAGACAGATAACGAAATTAAGTTCCAGGCAACCGTTTCATAGAATTGTGGGTTGGGTATGGTGTTTGGCTTCAACTCAACTGGTCTGTTTGCATTGGATAGTAATTTTCAGGACAGAAAACTCAGTGGTTCTCAAACATTTTCATGTCAAGGACCCCAACATTGACTTGCATTCTGCAGACCCCCATCTGAAAATATTTTCTGCTAGGGAAATTTTCTGAAGATTTATCAAAAGGTTTTGAGAATGGCCGATGTACAAGCTCAGTAATGGGACGTGTTGTGAGCTTGTAGAATGGCTATTTTCAAAGTATAAAATGGGATTAAAGTGGTAAGAAATGTCAATATTTTGGTCCCCAGACCACACTTTGAGCATCTTGCAGAGGGCAGTGTTTTTCCTTTATGTTTTCAGAATGCACTTACGGACAAAAAAGGCACCCTAAGAGTGCTCCGCAGTGTGCGTAGATGCTGTTCTTACGAACACATCACAGCTAAGAAAACATTAAGTGGGTAAGAACACATTCCTGCTTATGAACGGTTGCTGCATGAGGCCCAATGATTTAAAACACAGTATAATTGTGTTGATTTGTATAAGAAAAAAGAACAGAGCTCATTGAAGAGTCTCCTCACATAGTGTAGCAAGCTGTTGTTCCTCCTTAGAACACCAGTTTATTTTATTCTGAAGGTATGAGCAGCACTCAGGTGTGGAATTCCCTCCAATAGGGTTGTGATTGTCTTTCATTTCATGGCCTTTTGAATGTAAATTGAGAAGAGGTTAAAATGCACATAGTTTAAACGATGATGATCACTGGTTAATGGTCACATTGTGGATGGACAAAAACCCTATTGAAAGTCATTTCACATACCTGAGTGGGAGTGAGTGCTACACATTCCTTCACAACAATAGGTCGACAATTTGTTATGCACCAAAATATAAATGGATTCAGTAAAGGGGCACGTACTGAAAAATAGAGGCTGAATACAATGCAATATCATTCAGGTTTATAGGCATATAGATATAATCAGTTATACAAATATGCTGATTTATTTATCCGATATGTTCCAAAGATTTTAGCACCTCTGGGCCCCAGGAATGGGTGTGACAATAGATACTTGTCTCCACCCCTAATGGCTTGCATAATCACCCACTAGCCACTCCCCCACTAGGTTAGCTGTCAGTGACACAGTGCACAGATGAGTTGAGTGGACACATAGGCCCTCATTTATCAATCGAGTGTAAAATCTGCCACAGATTCGAGTGCAGGTTTCGTAGTACACACACGTCGCCACGGCATTTATAAAGTGATCGCAAACAGCTGATCCTTCCTTCATTTCGTTCTGACGTTAATAAATGTGACGGCTGAAATCTATCTGGCACGCCCTATGAAATCAAGCCTCGCCCTCGTTTTTGCGACCTGAAAACGGCAATACGTTTCCTGAAACCATGGTAACATGAAAAAATAGGTTTCTCCCGTGCCTTGCTGCGCCTCACCCCCCTCTCTCATACACACGCACAGCACGCACACACAACTTGCAAGCTGCCCAACTAACTGGTGTGTTGTTAAATAAATAAAAAACGAACACCTGCATGAATTAAATAAAGTTGTAGGCCTACCCTGTCTGTTTCTCCTCTCGCTTCCCTTATTGCTGCCCGCCTCACGGTCCTCACCCCCCGCACGCCACGCACGCACATATCGCAATTTGCAAGCAACTTTCACTGTGTGTTGTTAGTTGTATATTAAATTATTAAAGTATTTTTAATTTAATATACAACAAGATATATTAGTGAACGAAAACCTGAACCTGAACCATAATTAAATAACAAATAGGCACACACACGAACGGTGACACGCTGCTGGAGTAGGTGCTCCTCCTGTCCTGTCCTGTCTGTCTGTCTCTCTCTATCACTGTGGTCCGTCCGTGACCAACTGCATGCACGTTCGACAGTCTATTTAGATTGCCTCGCAGTGGCTGCAGTGGCTGCAGGACTGTCAACTGTCAATTATATTAATGTGCAGCCAAAATATATGGTACTGGTGGTGGTGGGCTGACTGGCTGGGTTAGCCTATACCTATCGCCGATGCGGTTCCCATGCACTTGCGCTGGGCTGGCACGGCACATTAGACATTCCAGTGACACGTCAGGTTTATTAAACGAGGAGGAGATTGCATATACCGTAACTCCAGAAAGACAAGTGCTGTTGGCCTGCTGTAGATTACAGTATATAGGCTACCCATGCATGTTGGGACTCTCCGCAGCTGCATTGCAACTTGCTACTTTCCAACGTCATGGAAATATTCCAGCACAGACAGCCCAAATCCGCATGCTCATGCAAAACACTGTTTAAATGGCTTAAATCAAGCGCGATTTTAATTGTAAAGTTGGAAAGCTCCTACAAATTTCATATGACACAAAGACACATCTTGTAGGTCTATTCCTTTTTCTTTTCTTTTTTTTTTTTTTTTTTTTTACATGTGTAGTCCATATACATACAGTTTTATATTAACATTTTAGGAGTGAATACATATGTTTCATGCCTTTGGCAGCCTCTCAGCTGGTCAAACAATGCTGCTCCGCCGTTCCACGACAGAAAAACAAGCGTAAGCAAGCTGCCGACCAGACATGGGATTTGAACGTTGTCAAGTTCAATTTCAAGCTTTGGCGGAAATGGTAAATGTCAAAAATGTCGGCAATTTCGGCGTGCACCCATATTTTGGCGTACGCACGGTTGATAAATGAGGGCCTTAGTAGGCAGTGTGGGAAAGTACATGTTGTTTTACTTAAGTTAAAGTATCAATATTGCAATATAGAAATATAGGACTGACGTTGTTTGCAAGTAGGCTATCATTTATTCCATGACGTTACTTGTAGTCTTAGGGCCGATTCATAATCCTATTTACCGCTGTTTCGGCGCTGTAGTGCCGAAATGAATTCTACAAGCTCACAACGCGTTGCACTTTGAGTAGAAGGCTGCCGAGTGAGCGGCCCCAATCGCGCATGATAGAAATATCCTAATAAATAAATAAAAAGGTTTCTGTATGGGACTCTAGGCTATAACTTGCCTCTATAATGCATGCATTTAGGCATTTAGTGATACTTGCCTTTTATATAGGCCATCATTTTGTGCTGACCAATGTTGGGGACACATGCCTATACATATTTTATCTGAGATTTGGGAACTATTCATTGATTCAGCATGAAGACTTCCACGCCATGGGGTGAGAGGTGGCGGACCAATTTGCGGAGTTTCCGACCAACCGACGTCAGCGTCAAGTTCACGGCCATGTCCATGAATTCCGAATTAATGTGCGAATCCACGTAAATGCCTGTCCGCTCACGTTAAGCTCACGTTATGAGCGTTAAACGCCGTTGTGAATGAGGACCAGTGTCTATATACGTCTCAAATGATGATATACGTTGAGGGAACAATTTTGGCCCTCTATAAGTCAGGGGTTTCCCAAACCTTTTCACGTCCAGGACCCCCCAAATTGACACTAATTAGCCCGCGGACCCCCCATTTGAAAAGATATGCCATGCATCATTTCAAGGACCACCCCCAGTATGACATCCATTAGTCTACGGACCCCCCTATTTAATAATTTCTATCACTGGGACCCCCAATTTATATTGTAAAAATCAATGTCAATTTAACTCTGAGAGTGTACAAATGGAACCAAATGGACCATTTGTATAAACTCTCTGAGTCACAGACCCATAATAAGGGTCCATTTGGTTCCAAACTATCATTTAGCTGCTGCAGGGGACCCCCTGGAACTCCCTCAGGGACCTCTGGGGGTCCGTGGACCCCACTTTGGCAACCACTGCTCTCAAGTCTCAAGTTTAGTTTAGTTTAATTTATTATTAGTCTTCTACACCGTATAGTGGAGACTATATTCTTCCAGACTATACTTCCAGGGGTCCGGCGCACGCACGTGCGTACACACACACACACACACACACACACGCACACACACACACACGCACACGCGCGCGCACACACACGCACGCACACGCGTAAACACACACGCACACATATAATTTCACTTTCTAAACTGTATATAGCACTAAAATATCTAAGGTTTTATTTGCTGTTGTGTGTATGTCTTCATTTGTGTGGTATACTGTATGTGTCTTCATTTGTGTGGTATCATGTGTCCTCCTCGTGTGTGTGTGTGTGTGTGTGTGTGTGTGTGTGTGTGTGTGTGTGTGTGTGTGTGTGTGTGTGTGTGTGCGCGTGCGTGCGTGCGTATATGTACAGTGTGTGTGAGAGAAGGCCATCTGTTGCTGTTGTTGCTCTCAGCAGGTCTGCAGGCTTTGTGTGAAGCCTCTGCTAACCCCCAATTCTGAGAAGAAACGTGGTGTGCATGTGTGACGGTGTGTGTGTGTGTGTGTGTGTGTGTGTGTGTGTGTGTGTGTGTGTGTGTGTGCGAGTTCAGAGAGAGCTATAGGGATGGATGGAGGGGAGAGAGAGAGAGAGAGACAGCAAACGTGAAAAAGTCACCTG